>NC_037089.1:49014836-49149836 GCF_002994745.2 Rosa chinensis
GGAAAAAAGCACAACACACCCTTCACATTTCTAAACCATACATGTAGACATCTCCCCCTGATGACAACGGTCATGGGAGTTCAGATAACTTTCACAAACGATGCTACCAACACATTTCTCGGAAGTGAAATTTAGGCACTGACTTAGTGAGCAAGTCTGCCACACTGTCCTCAGATCGAACCTAATTCATTTTGATTTTGAGGAGAGTCTGTTGTTGCTGATTATGCTTGGTGTTGTTGTTTTTGATGTAGCCTTGCTTCATTTGTTCAAAGCAAGCAGCATTATCCTAAATGTTCGTAGGATCATCTATGGTAAACTTCAAACCACAATTGTTCGAACATGCATAAATATGGATCCAATCTATTTACCAACATAAACCGCGATAGAATCGAAAACTTGTGATGGAAACGCGTGGGCATATCCCTTACCAATCAAGTAGTCACTTTAATGAGCGTTTGAACCTCTTTGTAAAACCCGTTCCGTTGTCTAGAGCCACTTGACTTAGGTAAATGAAGTTCACCATGAACCTTCATGTATATTCCGTATCTATATCCCCATTGTAACGTCCCAAACCTTAGACATTCACTCATTCACTAGTTATTGGACGATAAACGACAATCGCTCACGTTTTACTTAAGTTTCGATACTATTAGGAGCCCGAATAGTTGACTTTTTGTTCGGGTCAAAGTTTGAGAAAGTTTTCTTGATGAAAGTTGTAGAGGACGTTAAACTGAGTTCGGGGACAAGTGGTACGCTAAAATCGAAGTTGTAACGAAGAAGTTATAAGGGTTTTAAGTCAGTGGCAGTTTTGTAATTTCATAGAATTCATGTCTATAAATTGAAATCTGGACTTTCCATTTCGGGAAAGCCCCAAAAATTTTCAGCTTTCTTCCTCTCTCGCCGACGTAACTTTGCGGCATCACCGCGGCCTCGTCTGGCCATCTATGGCCATGAAATTGGTGTCAATCTCTTCGTCTTGAAACAAGGTTTCTATCCATATATGCTTTGCACCCTATCATTCACCATAGACAACGAATCAAAGCCAACAAGTTCACTATAGCAGCTCGGGTTTTCTGGAAAAATTTTCAAGATTTCGGCCATCTCCGGCGGCATTTCTGGGCTTGATCGATGCGCCTCGAGACGTGGATGTTATCCCTCCAAGCTTTTTTCCACAAATCGAAGTAAAATTGACGAATCGAAGGTTTGAATTTCTTGAGCACTATTCAAATTGGGTACCCACTGTGCATTTGATGTTTCAAGCAGTTCTAGGTGTTTTTTGGTTTGATGGTAGTTGAAAAAAATGTTTAGAATGATGAGAAGGTGGTGCAGCCGGATTTTGGTGGTCATCGGAGGTGGTGGCCAGCGGCTTGTGGACCCCGCCCGCTGTCACTGTAGATGACGCGTGGCGGCACGTAGAACAGTGATTTAGCTTATGTTTTTAGCTGGTTAAATCCTATAATCGATGTAGAATTTATATATGTGAGTTAGGTGAAGACTGGAGAAGTTTTGAATTGATTATGAATTTTCAAAAAGTTAGAATTTCGATTATCAATTTATGAGAATCTGACCGTCGAATATCTCTCGGTTCTGCCTCAGAACCTTTAAATTAATGAATTGGTATTAGAGGTAAAATTTGGGTTGAATCAAAGAAGAAATGAAAATGTTGAATTATGAGGATATGACGTGGGAATCGTGTTTAATTTCCGGATAGTTATTCACAAATTATAATTGTGTACAGGGTGACGTACCGAGTTACTGCTCGACGAGGGAAACCGTTTGCATGGTCGCCTAAACAGTACTGTGATTTGATATTTATTTTAACTTAATTGTGCATGCAGTATATTATTATTTTCCGATTGAGGTTTAATTTATTATTTGAATTATTGAGTTTTATGATTTTATGAGCTTTGGTTAATTGAGATTTATTTATGAATTACGAGGGTTAGTATTGAAATTCCTTCTCAAGGGCTTTTAGTAGATTTTCTAGATAGTTATTTATGAGTTATTGAGTTGGGAAATGATTTTGGGAAGTGATCGATTAAGAAAATATTATGAGAATTATTGATTTCGAATATCGATTTATATGAGGATACACGAGTAGGAATGTTTATCAAATATTTGAGCATGATGGAATTATCGAGATTTCTTGAGTTTTGAGCTCTGCACTTACCGGCTTTGAAGTTATATTGAGATTTCTTTCCGAAAGCATTTATTGATTTACCGAGTATTTGATGTATGCTTTCGAGGATTTATTGAGATATTGAGCTTTGAGTTATCAAGATATTAAGTTATGCTTTTGGTGAATTATTGATGATCTATTAAATTAATATCGGGTTTCTTTTCGAAAGCAATTATTTTAAAGAGATTGATTCCAGTTCATTGAGGAGATAAATAAGTCAGCGCATGCATGCATTACCTGGTCGGCAGTCCCCTCTAGGTAATAGTCTGGTCAACAGTCCCCTCTGATGCATCATCTGGTTGGCAGTCCCCTCCAGATGACATGAGGTAGTTAGTTGGCAGTCTCCTCTAACTACCTATGGTTAGTCGATAGTCCCCTCTAACTATCACCTCCTCGTCCGGTCGGCAGTCCCCTCCGATGCATCACTGGTCGGCAGTCCCCTTTAGTTATCGTCTGTTTTGAGATATGAGTAATTTAACGAGATGTTTGAAATATCATTATGTATTTGAGGGATTTGAGATTTTAAAGAGATTTCGAGATGTTCTATTTTACGTGATTGAGATTTCAGTAAAGTGGATGATTAAGAGTGTTTTCAAGAATTTTACTGCATGCGAGGTTTTAGAGAATAACTTGGGAAAGCATTAAGTTTCACTTGTTCATTTGAAATTACTTTTTTTTCATCCACTCACTCTAACGATTCTCAAATGTTTTTCCCCTGGGCCCTTCTGTTTTAAATGCCTAGTTTTTAGGCCAGATTAGCTTGAGGTCGAGCGTATATGAGGTTAAGGCATAGCTGTCATAGCTTCCGCAATATAAAAAGAATCGATCATTTATCTTGTATTCTATCCTCTTGTACATCTTGTGCATTAGATTGCTCTAATAAGCCATGAGATTAATATTCTTAAGTTCAAAATTGTTTTGTGAAATGGGAGATGTTGTGATTTAGGGAGTAGGGTGGCTCTAGAAGAATAAGGGTGGATTATTTTAGAAGTGTAAATGTCTTTCTACAAGTTTTGGGTAGTCCACTTTTAGAGGAAGTTCCGCCAAATTTTTGATAGAATTTCTTCTAAGGTGGGCCCCGCAGGGCCACTTAGGATTTCAAGATTAAATCCGGGGCGGGTCTTGTCAGCCATAGAGATACCTAGTGACCACATTCGTAAGCTACTTGTTTAGTTATTTGAAATCTACCAACTAACAGGGTAGTGGAGTGGATTGACATCCATTACAAGAGAATATGTCTCATCATAGTCGATTCTAGGGCGTTTTGTGAAATGCCTTGCGCCATAAGACGAGAATGTATACTAGTGTAATTTTCATAGATCTCTATATTCTCAGGAACAGGTTCTGACGTTGAGGCGTCCCCCAATGATAACCATAATCCGGAAGATATTCATGAGACGGATTTTGAGTGTCGATGATCCAAGGATTGAGTTGTGCCAAAGTATCTTTCGAACCCACGGGCCTCCCATGCATCGTAGTTAGGGCCATGGCCTATAATGCTAGAGTGCCACTCTCTACGGCGTTGGCACCATGCCTACCTCCGTGTAGGGTGGCGTTACGTCCTCTCATAGGGACATCCATCCTTGCAGGCATGTTTGTAGCATATATGTGTGATCTCGTCACTTTTATAGGGATCGAGATGAGACATAGTAGGGACAGACCATGACAATTCTTGTCATTCCTGCTAAACATTCGTATTCTTATCTCCCTCTAATGACGGGAAGACAGTCTCATCAAAGTGACAATCAGCAAGACATGCTGTAAAGAGATCTCCTAGCAAGGGCATTAAGTGGCAGATGATTGTTGGAGTCTCAAATCTAACTTAGTTGCCCATTTGTCTGTAAGGACCCATCATAATGCATTGTACCGGCGTAATTGGCACATAAATGGCTCACTCAAATGTCCGTAAGTACGAAATACTTGTACCCAGTCACTACGTGTAACGCAGAGATAAATTGAGTGGCAGTGGGTCGTAGACGAATTAGCATAGTTGCATGCGATATTGCATCACCCCAAGCAGATATAAGGAGATTGGTGTGCATTACCAATATTTGGGATACCCTCGCAGTTGTTTCCGCGAGACCATTTAGATGTGTTCATGGGAATATGATGTCCAACATTAGTCCCAATGCAATAACCACCGAAAGTTTTTGATGTAAACTCTCTAGCATTGTTGAATCCAATTGATTGAATAGGATGATCCGGAGAGTGAGCTCATTGTCATATGATATGTGCTAGGAGTGTAGCATAAGCAGCATTACAAGTGGACAATGGCACAACACGTGACCAGCGTGTTTGCTTGTCAACCAACTTCATGAGATATTTATTGTCTACCACTAACCTCCCTGCAAGTATTGATGCAGTTCAATATGAATTATGCTAAATTAATTAACCAATTTCTCTCCTTGCATCCCTCTCGGGTATGACAAGGCAAGCTAGAGAGGGAGCGGGACTCCCTGAAGAAGAAAGTGGGCGGCCTGACCTTGAAGGTGAGCGAGCTGGAAGAGGTCACCAAGAAGATCCCGGAGTGTGAAGGTATGATCGGGCAGCTGAAGAAAGAGAATGAGTCTCTTCCGGAGTTTGAAGGGCAAGCTACTTCGTGGAAAGCTAAGGCTGAGCACCTGGAGAGTCGTGTTCCAGTGGAGCGCTAAGAGACTGTTGACACGTACAAAGGTTCCACTGAGTTGGAAAATATGTTTGTAGCTGCCCAGGATAGAGCGGTAATAATGAAGTACAAAGAGTGGGTCTTGGACGGGTATATGGATGAAATGAAGTTCAAACAGGGACTGCTGCAAAAGAAGAAAATGGAGCAGGAAGCTGAGAAAGAGCGAGAAGCCCATATGGCTGCAACCAAGGGTGATGCCTCAGGCAGTCACCCCGAGGTCCAGAAGTAGGGAGCTGCTTCTCCTTGATTTTTTTTTACCCTTATTTTGAATAATGGCCTCGGGCTGTAATGTATTACCTTTAATTCCTTTGCCTAGTAGTCCAGGCTTTTTGCTAATGGTTGTAAAATTTATTTTGTTATCGTTTTTTTTTTTTGGTACTTGAATGGGAATTTTGAAAGGAATTAAAATTGCTTGCATTTTATGCCTTATCGAAGCTTGTATGTTTAAACTACTTATTATTGGAATAGAGTAATTAACAGTATAGCTGATTGTCAACTAAGGTTAAAAAAATGGAAGCAATGGTCTGAATAATTCATTTTCCCATTCAAGTATGCCACATGGTGGCCCATACAAAATAAGTACCCCTTGGGTAGCTTGCCATAGCCAGATGATCAAAAGCTATGGTAAGATGCTCCGAGAGCTATTTGTAACAATAACGGAGGCGTTGCATGTTCCATAGGTGCTGGGAAGTTACTCCGTCCATGTGCCGGATGTAGGAGGTAGCAGGACCAACCTCCTGAACGATTTCATAAGGACCCACCCAAGAAGGGTCCAAGCCTCTTGGCTCTAGGTATACTTGTTTCAGAACCTAGTCCCCCAGTTTAAACATCTGGGACTGCACTTTGGCATCGTAGTAATGGGCTATTTTTCTTTTGTTTGTGAGGTTATGCATGTGCGCTATATCCATTCGTTCTTCTAGTAGATCGGCATCGAGCTGAAGGCCTTTTGCATTAGTACCTGCGTCAAAGTACTCGATCCTTCCGCTTTGGATTTGTGTTTTGGATGGGGAGGACTGCCTCTGTTCCGAAAGCCATGCAGAAGGGGGTTTCACCGATAGCCTCTGTTGCTGTTGTGTAACGCCTCGATTTGCACCTCATTAAATCGAGTACATTACAGTGCCGCGTATCCTTAGAACCTTGACTAATAATTTTCCTAACTTAAGTCCTAGGAACCCGCAAGGCGTAAGAAAGAAATTAAAAGTACTTTAGTAAATCCAATAAGAAAACTTGAGAACGGAAGCATTTGTCAAAGTGAGGTGAAAGGTATAAAATCATCGGAAGTCTTTCAAAGACAAATATAAGTCATTCCAAAAGAATTATCGAATGTTCATCCGGTTCAAGGCCAAATTCCGAGAAATATACAAAAGAAGTATTATACAAACAATCATAAACTCGATAAACAAGTTTTACGAGAATAGAGGAAATAAGACCTATCACACGAATCTAACTCCGTCGATGACACAATTGAAGTATAGGGTAATTAAGCCACATTTAGCATTGTCCAACTGTCCTGTCTTCGTACACAGTACCTGCATCCACAAACTGTTGTAAGGGTGAGCCTTCGTCCTCGCTGCTCAATATGACTCTACCCTAGCCAAGTGTAAAACAATTTAAAATACAGGTGCAGGCAAAGTAAGTGAGAAACCAATGCATATAGCTAAAGATGTTCGAAACCACAAACTGTAGTTCATTTATAAAAGTACAGTAGGGCCCAGAAGAATGAAACATACCTGATGACCGATCGCTATGCCTACTACAACCTTACCACGATTAATATCGTTTACATAGGCAAGGTGTAGCGAGAGTGTCCACTTATGCCGTATCACCTAGAAGCAGTGCCACACCTCAAAGGATGTTAGACACTCTTAAGTCCATACAACCCCTCCGGAGGTTTTGGGGATCGAAGCCGAAGGAAGTCGCTATGCTCCTCTCAATCTCAGGTTATCAAACAATAGATCATAGTAAATGAAATAAAGACCAAATTCTTTTTCATGCATCATTAATTGCCATAAAATCCATGCATAAAATTTTTTAACTGAGAGAGTCCATAATCCCCTACCTGGAATATTGCAGCTTTGAACTCATTCACTTTCCTAGGCCAACACCACCACGTTTCACATTTCGGGTAACTGAAGCCCCTAAGTCCGACAACAATAGTATTCTAGTGTTAAAACAAAATTCCATTCAATAACACACTGCAAATACTACCAAGTCCATTTAAATTATTTTCCTTCAAAATGGATCCCTTTCCTTATCGGGTGTCATCCTTTTTATTTCTTAGGACACCCAAAACTATTTACCCTTTTACACCACTCTTCAGTTTAAGCCAAACTCACACTCAATAACCCGAGTTTGTCAATTTCATATGAACCCAAGTTCTACGTCATCCATTAACACCCAATGTATATGTATCCTTAGAACTTATGTCTAGTATCTTAATGACAAACAAAGTGTACTGGAAACTAGCATATACCAGATTAACTAACAATCTAGACACTTCCATCTCTTGGTTTCATAGTCTCACTAGCAAATGGTATAGCATCCAAATTTACAATCATCATTCTTTTCCTTTTCATTCCACGTTTTTAAGACCAATTAGTCAATACACGATGCAGTTACCCAAAGGATCTATATATCAACATTCAATTCCTAGTCTTTACACATCGAGTAATTTATGCTTTCCACAACTTGTGTTTTGATTTTTAGTCACCAAGCACATATCAATTATCAAGCAGACAACTCACAATTAAACCTTATAATTCACCACCAGCCCAAATTGCAACGTTAACAAGTCCAAAAGTGCACTGTACTTCCAATAACTTGATTACAGCCACCAAGATTCTACCTGTAGACCCTCGTACTTTTTATTGTTTATTTTAATTTGTCGTATAATGTATGAAACTACGTATTCGTAAGGTACACAAGTATTCGCGCTTAGATTAAGACTTTGAGGCCATTTTAAAGGATTAAGAATTTAGCCAATTTGGGTCTAGAATAGTATTTTTAAAGTATCGAGGCTTAGGGCAAGCCCGGAAATTTTCCCGAAAGGATTCGGTAAAGTATCGGAGAAATAAGGATGTTTGACAAGGTAATTTTCAGTGGGCTTAAGGAAAATTAAGAGGAAAATGAAAATGGAACAGCCCAAGCCCATTGGCCCAAAAGGAGGGGCAGATTCGACTTTTCACAATTAAATTTGGGAGAGGTATTTAAGCATCTCATTCTCTCCAAAACCCTAGTCTCTTCCTCATTTTCTCCCTTTCCTCTCTCTCTCTACCCGAGAGCTTCTCTCTCCTCATCCTCGCCGGAAATCGTTGGTCGCCGCTGTCGCCGGAACCCGGATTTCAACCAAAATTTCCAGATTTTCTTCTCTTCATCCCCTCTTTCCAATTCTCCAACCAAAATCAAGAAATTTAGCAATTCAATCCTCCAAAAACCCTAGAACCCGAAGCTAATTTGGGGGTTTTTGTGATTTCTTCTTTCCAAGCTTAAATCAAGGTAATATCCCTTCTAATCTAGCCTCTATTCATCCGATCTACACCTATTTCTTCCTAAATCCAAGTTTTTGATTTGGATTTGTGGTTTTGTTTGCATGAACCCGATTTCTCCTTAAACCATGAAGCTAGGCTACTGGTTTGGCAAGGATTTGTGGTAAGGATCTATCCATGCAACCTTGTTTTTGAGTTTTTTAGTTGAGATGATGATGTTGGATGGATTTGTAGGTGAAGAAGGCCAAGGAGAAGGAATAGGCCGTGATTTTTGAAGAAGAAAGGGTAAGGAATGGGTTTTGGACAAACCCTAGAATTTTTGGAATTTATTTGGTTGATTTTGATTATGTTGAGCTATTGTTGTTGTGTAGAAAAGAAATGGAGAAAATGGATTTGTTTTTGGAAGAAAAGGAAAATGAAGAAAATGGTAAAAGTTGGATTAAATGAGTTTTACTGTGGTAAAGTGGTAAAAAGTGAAGAAGGTGAAAGTAAAGGTAAATTCGGTAAAAAGGAGGTAAAAGGTAAAAGTCATGGTAAAAGTGAAAAGGTGAAAAAGGAGAAGTAAATGGGTAAAAGTAAAAGTAAGAATTATTTACTTATTTGTTTTTAATAAATAAGAATTATTTACTTATTTATTTTTAACAAATAATAAATAATGGTAAATAAAGGAATACTTGGTCAAAAGTCAGAAGTCAAAAGTCAACTCCGAGAGTTGACCAGGGTTGACCGACCTCGAAAAATATGAGGATCGACTCGACTTTGGTCGCTCGGATTGGCGAAAGTTTAGCGGAGCGATAAGGACGTTTTCCCTTTTAAGAAAGAAGTAGTTTCCCAAATTGGTAAAGGTTGAAAGAAATAATTAATGGCCTCATTGAAATAAAGATGATTTAGTATGCGCGATTACTTGGAGTTGATCATGTTGTTTACCTGGATAATTACTTACAAACTAAGTAATGCACTACTACAGAAAATGAATCACTCGACACCTCTCAGACGACGGCACACTGTTTTCCATGGTGTGAATCATTTCTCATTATTGAGACGACGGTTGTAAAATTTCCGTCTTCTAATATTAATTCAACCAACGGGTGTTTTTCATGTTGAAATTATGTATTGCTTCATAAAACGTTTATAAATAGAAGCGTGGTGTGACTGTGAAAAACTTTGAGCGCCAATCTTCCCACCATTTAGTGGTGCCAGTTTTCACCCCAAACCCTAAGCTTTAGCTTCATCGGATATCAAGAAAGTTAGAACATATATTGGTTGGTACAACAGATAAGTCTAAAATTGTGGTATGAATGAAGTCAATTAGCAAGAGAGAAATTAGAAATATGTCCCCCCAAAGCGCAAACCCAAAATTCAAAATTTGAACATTTGGACAAAATGATTGTATGAGGGCTTGTCCATTAACTAATAAGCCCGTGTCCATGCCCGTGTCCATGCCCTAAACGAGGGGTTTCCCTCTACACGGGCAAAAAAATTAAAACTCTCTTCGACATAGCTAGCCTGTCTCTCTATCTTCGACAACTCTTCCTTGGCCTTTCTCTCGACAACTTGTAATATTCAACAAAACCATTCCTCTACAAACCGTGACCCCGACCATGACTATCACTCTTCGACAAACCCCGACCCCGACCGCAACCATCACTCTTCGACAATGCTAAGATTAGAACCAACTCTGTTTCAAGGGTTCTTCAAATCGCTTCCCTTCCCGTCCCATCGCTTCAGGGTTTTTCCCTTCCCATTGCTGTAGGGTTCTTCAGATCTATTGGCGGTGGTGATTGTCGCTTTATTTGGTTGCTTGTGGCTTCAATTGGCTTCGGCGGTGGTCTTGGCTTCGATTCGGCAGTGGTTGTAGCTTTGGAGGCGGTGGTTGGTCTCGTGAGAGGTTGAAATTGAGTTCTGGCGACTGTAGATCTGAATCGAACTCTCAAATCAATTTTGTTCTGAGGCAACATAGGTAGATTTGTCTGGGTTTTGAGATTGGAAATCTAAATATCTTTGATTTCCCTAGAATTTTATCTCTGCTACCATTTCTGTACAGCCTTCTCCATTGGCTAATCATACCAACCCACACAATGACTTTAGGTACCTTTCCTTCAACAACGACGAGGCCAGATCCCCATTCATTCTTTGCTGAATTCGAAATCCCCAATTTTCAACCTCAACCCCCAAACCATGGTCTTATTCAAGAAAGCTCAGGTATTTATCTTTATCTCTCTATTGTCATTTTCCGCTCCAATTTGGGAATTGAGATTACAAATTAGGGTTTTGAAGAGGTAAACATTGGTACTTTGATGATGGCGTGGTGGTTAATTGTGTATGGGAGTTGAGTTAGAATTAGATGGAATTGTGTTGATATGTAAGGGTCTATGGATACAAGCTTGGAACTTTGCTGTTATGGCTGGTGTCAATGCTGGGATATCTTATGTCATGATTAAATCCTTCATAGCTGTATTCGAGATAAAGTTATAACTTTTAGTATTGCCTTGAAATTGAAGTAGAGGTACTGCTAGGCAGAACTGGTAAATCATTTAGCTAAAAAGTCATCTCATTTTCTTTCCACAGGTATCCCATCACAGGTCATGCACTAAACTTGGAGTTATGACAGCTTCTCAGCGCAATATAAGGTAACATGGAGCTCAGCAACTATACAAATCTGCTAGTGCAAGTTAACTACCATGCATATTGAACCTTTTCAATCCTTTTGTTGCTCAAATTCTTAGTATTAGTTGCCAGTAGTGTTTATGGAATAATAGTCTTGATTTTCTTAATCATCTGCAAGTTTATATCTAGTTCTGGATTAACATGTGCGCATTTTGTTATCTGTTTTAGTGTTTTCTGTTGGGATTGTTTGTGTTTTTAAATTTGTGATTGTTTTGTTCGTATTCTATGTATTGAGGGAATCCATGATCATAGGAATAATGGGTTTTGGTTTATTTTTTGTGAAATTTAATTCAAGGTGAATCGGGTGACCATCTACGAGTTTTCTGTCAGGTGAATGTGATTCAATCACAGTTTTTGAATAATAGGTAGTACAATCTATACAGCATTTAAGTCTGAGCCAGTATAACATATTTGAATCTGAACTCTAAGCAGTGGTTTGCCCTGTAATATCTTGTCTTTCTAACAGAAGGAATGTTTATCAGACAACATTATTCTTATATGAACTTAGTACATGTTTGGTTGGCTTCTTCTAATTGTTACATCCCGGCCCTTACACGTTGCTATTTTCTCAAAATCAGTATTATATGCAGAATGAAGCTTGTAATGTATTTAATCACCATTCTTTAGCTAATAGTTCTGTTTCATACGGTGAAGGAAGTCTTGGCAACATCAAATACTTTGTTGGTCTTAATTGGTTTTGTACTTGAACTCTAGCTCTACAAGTTATGGGACTCTTAAGGCTTTTGTTTTTCAGGCCCAATATGTTGATTGGGGGATATAGGCATAATTGGGACCTGGTAAATACTTGGACTATATGCAAGATAAATAGCTCATGTATGTTTCTCTCAGTTGTTTGTTTTTTTTTTTTTCATTTGTACGACTTTGATATTAAGATTGTTTAACTGTTAATATGTTTCCAGGTGTGGGATGCAACTGCAGCTGATCCTAAATTGCTGGTCTTTTTGAAATCGTACAGGAATTTCTTACACACTGAATCTGGTAATTAGATCTACCTAGCTTTTCTAATGTTAATCATGAGAGATCACCATTGAAGAAAAACTGAAGATGTTAAGAAAAAGGCTGTTGGTTTTTACCTGTTTGATTGGTTTCTTGAGCTACAAAGAAGAAGATAATCTGCGAAAATAGATTTTGCTTCCTCAACTAGACCTCTTCCAATACTAGAGCAGAAAATTACTTTTGCCTCCAGGTTTACCTGAAAATCAATACAGAATAAGTGAGTATATTAATGCTAGGAAGTTAGTGATACCGAGCATTTTACAGTTTCAAAAGAACTCTACAATGTCCAGATTCTAGGAAATAAATTGATGGTTTGATATGATTTTTGCTGTCTCAGACACAGAGAAGTTCTATATTGAAGTCCAGGAAATTATACTTGCTAGGAACAATAAAACTTTTGATTGGGCTTTGAAAGCAAAAATGATGCTGGGAAAGAAAGCAATAGAAGCTGCTCGGGTCTTTGTTGAAGACACTGGACTTAGTGACTCTCTTACTGGCTACTGCTGAGGACTTTCTGGTTGAAAGAGAGGCAATGTTGCAGAAATTGTTTCCAACAAACGAGCTGATGCCAGGTACCATTAGTATATGCAAATAGAGATATTAGCACACTTATGCCTTTTTAATTGTGTACTATTATAATGAACCTTTGGTTATGTATCTCCTTTGAAATAATGATATTCGGCAGTTTTGGATGGGACTTGATTAATTGAATCGCTCTTTTTGGCCTTTGTGAATGGGAATATAATCAATTGACAGGTTGTAATTGTATACTTGTATGCTCAAATTAATTATGCTCTGTTATGGAATTATATATGCTCTGTTTTGGTAAATGTGATTGCATATATATATATATATGGAGAAGAAGAATTTGAGGAATAGCCTTGTAAGAATTAAATTTGTAATTTTTTTTATTTCTAAGAACTCATTATTTCATTGTTGTTGAACATTTTATCCATATTAAGATTGTTTAACTGTTAATATGTTTTCAGGTGTGGGATGCAACTGCAGCCGATCCTAAATTGCTGGTCTTTTTGAAATCGTACAGGAATTTCTTACACATTGAATCTGGTAATTAGATCTACCTAGCATAACGTACTTCCTTTTTTCTATTACTTTATTTGGCATACCCCTTTTGCGCATATGATAGTTGTGCACTCTGCATGGTAATGTGACGTGCACTCTGCATATAGAAATTACATGTGCACTGCATATATTAATTATTTATGGCAATGGTAGTTGTAATTAAGTTTTGATAATATACATATGCACTCTGCATATGATAGAGCAGATTCATGACTCTGTCCATGTATCCGTATATGGACTATTACAGATTCATAATTGTATGGACTTTTACTTTGTTCTTTTCCCTTTCTGGAAATCATCTTTTCAAGTGCAGAAGGCTAGCACTAGTTTATTCTGCTGTCTTTTGTATATTTGGATGCTAATATCTCTATATTACAGATATTCAAATGTTGATTTCATATTGTTGTCCTGCGAAGGCTGGCACTAGTTTATTTTGCTGTCTTTTGGATTATCACAAAATTTTATGTAGATCAGTGCATACCACAAACTGTTTCTTAATCTATAGATGCACAATTCTAGCAATCTACCTTGCTATGAGAACCTTGGTGGTAAAAAGAAAATGTGACAATTCAGTATCCTTTTGAGGCATGAAGTTTGACGTGGTGGTTTTGTTCTGCAGGGAGAAGTGGAAACCTATCTTTAAAACACACATTTCTGGCCAAGTTTGTCGTGGTGGTTTTGTTCTAAAAACAATGATCCAGGTTTGAAGGCTGCTTATAAACTGGACAATCAAGTGGAAGATGGAGCAGTGACGAAAGCTTTTGAAGTGATAGAGAGAAATTTGTTTAGGTAGAAGTTGTACTGAGGCTAGAAGTTGGTCTTTTTTGGGTTGGCCTTAATTGCAGTTCGCCTTATTTTGTGATCCCTTATTTTGTGGATACATCGGATCCATTTAGAATGCTATGGGATTATAACAGCTTTCTATTATGATTAAATTACCATTCTTTTGGTCATTTTTGCTTCCAGAATCTGAATTTTGCCATTACAACAATAGTAGGAAAATATGTCATCGGATGAGGTTTTTAGGGTACAATCAAACAAAATTTCTACAACTCAGACGACGGTTTGTATTGATATCATGGTCTCAAATGTCATGGTACAACAGTTTGAGTTATATGTGTCGTGTGAAAGCATACATGCACTGAATTTTTAAGTCATCACACCACATTTTCCTAAAAAGCGTGGTCTGAGTAGAAGTCACACCACGCTGGAATCCTAAAACCGTGGTATGAGTGGAAGTCACACCACGCTGGATTCCTAAAACAGTGGTATGAGTAGAAGTCACACCACGACATATTTCTGTCGACAGCATGTCAGCAGATCTGCCGGTCCATCAGACGACGAAGTCAGCTGCAAACCGTCGACCCAATGATCAGTATACGACGGTTGAAAACCGTAGTCTGACAGCGTTTCATCAGACGACGCCTCGATAGACCACGGAAATGCAAAACGTGAGACGACAGTTTTAAACCGTCGTGTGAAGCCTTTTGTGTAGTAGTGATGGTTCAGGAAACACGATCGTTAAGGAAGCTTAAGCGGAAAGCATCAGAGTGTGGAGTACGCCAGCATTTTCCAGGTACGGTGAGCTGTCCCTTCCTTGTTAGAGGCTTTTCGATATACGTGGAATGCTCTAGTATAATATTATGTTGCCTGCAACTATGTTTTTGGTTGCTCATTAGTCGATGCCTCATGATACCTATGTTTTCATAACTGATGATTGTTGATTGCGAAAACCGAGGCTAGACTTGCATGTTGAGATACTGTACCCTTTTGTATGTTTGTGTTTGTGACCTGAAAGTGAATGGGACCTAGACGTGTAGATTCCTAGGGATCCCACGATGTCGATAACCGTGAACCTCCGGAAGGGGCTGTGCTCTTATGTTTGTCAAGGAAAGGTGAGTACAAACAATGAACCAGTCATAGGAGACTCAGAGCCAGGAAATGGACACGTTCACTACTTGTAGCCATGAAGACAATAGAGTAGTTGGCCGGTTCTCGAAGGATGACGAACCAAGTCGGTCACCGATTTATTTTAGTTTAGCTGGCAGGTAAGTATCTCGGAGCTCCAAGTTGTGTGAAGCATGTTGCATATGATTTCTTGAAACGAAACAACTGTGATTGTTTTTGTTTGCATTTGTTTACTTGATTTTACAAATGCGCGCAACCTATATTTTAGTAGCTATGTTTTACTTATAGTTTTCAAACCTAACTAAGGTTGGGTCGGCCCCTATTGGGCTAGTGAGGACGAAATGCTCACCCCTACATTTCAGGTTACAACGACGTCATTCCGGACGATTTGGATTACAAGTGGGTCGTTGGCCGAGTTCGTGTGTTGCTGTTCCGGTTGCTTGAAGTTCTTCCCTTTTGGTATTCCATCGATTTACTCGGTTTTCATTCCATGTTGAACTTTGTGAGGTCCGCCTACCTGGGAGCGCACTTCACCCCTTTGTTTTATTGTTGTTGTTGAACTTTCCTTTCATTTCAGTTATGATGTAAGCCCTAAGGAGCCATAGTGCACTTGCCCACTTTATTTTTTTTAAAGCATTTCCAGACTTGTTCATTTGAGTATTGGGTTGTTGATTTAAAGTCCTTTCTTAAAAGTTTTCTTGGTCTCCTATTTTCTAAAAATTGTATTTTCAAAAAGGCCTTGTAGTATTAAGTTGGTAGGTCTATGGTACGTCTACGATGTATCGAGCTCCTATTGACTTAATATTATGACACTGTGGTATACCCATTCGGGTCGCCACACTACCTTTAATAAATTATGAAATTAATATACTCCCAAACAAATCAACTTCATACTCCAACAATTTCACATCAATTCTTATCTATTTTCATAAAATTATAGTAACCACTCTCATTCTAGAGTTCCACACCCAAGTTTGGTCCAGCTCCACAAAGTCCCTTCTTGCAGCCCTCCACTCATAAACTTGACAGAGACAAACAAAAATCATTTTAACCAAGTTCTAATCATCAGGTGATTAACCAAATTTTCATGTATCAATATCATCAAAGGAGAGCCCAACTAACTTCGACTCCAAATAAGACTAAAACAAATGGGGTTCACTCCTTTGACGAAGAACACAATAGCTGGGAAAAACTTCCTTTGATCACTCCTCCACAATTTTACCCGACACATAACAGGCCAATACATAGCACTTCGATTAAGAAACTTCCATTCCAATAATTTCAAGCAGAAGACTTGAAGATAAACACAAAACAGATTTCAATTCTCCATGAAGAAATAGCTCACCTTGTTATCTACTGGAATTCCAAGTAGTGAACGCCAGCGTTAACTCATCAACCAAACCGTTCCATGAATTGAACATAACCAACCTCCAATTCCAGTTCTAGGACGAGAATTGTTGTCAGGAGTGAACCCAAAAACACAAGAAAGCCGCTGTGAACAGTGAACTCCGACGAAGTCCGACGACACTGAAAAACACAAATCATCAATCCGTCAATACCCAACCGAAATCGAAAACTAATTATACGGACATGTAGAGCTCGAAGAGCAGGTCACACTTCATACCTCATGCACCACAAACGATCGCTGGAAAATGTTGCGGAACCGCCAGAAAGTTAGAAACTTTCGAGCCTCGAGAGCTCTGGGCTTCTCTCTACTTTTTCGAATTGTCGATCTAATCTAGGCTATATATATGGTCATTCCTTGAATGATTTTCAATAGCTCTAATTAAACAAATAAGAAACAGACAGCCAAGATTGTATTGGAACATTTTCCTTTTCCTTTAATAATTTTTTAAATTTCAGAAATTCGTAATAAATAGCTCCCATATCCAAAAATTTCTAGAAAATTATCACGAACTCGTCGTGAAGCGTACTTTAATATCAAACCTTTAAATCAAAACCTTCACCTCAAGAAGAATTTAGAAAATACCCTCAAAGGTCCTTAGCAATTATCGAGACTACAGATCAAATATCGAACTGTTTCACTTTAACTCCTTGAATATTTCCGGAACTCACATGTTGTTTTGATCGCCCACAAAACCTCCGGGAGTTTTGATGCCCAAAGGCCTTTGGCACCGTCTAGCTTCTTCTTTAGAATCTTCTTGATCATTTTGTTGATTGCTTCCACTTGGCCGTTCATTTGTGGGTGTGCTGGCGAGGCGTACATGATCTTAGTGCCCATGTTCTCGGTGTATGCCCTTAACTCATCATTATCAAACTGGGCCTCGTTATCCGTGGCAATATGTGATCCCCTGAAAAATTTTAGTTGATTTTTGAAGGTAAATTTTTTGCCAATAAAATTTTCGTATGGTGATTTAAGTGAAGGAATTTATTTCGAAAATTATCTTGCGTGCCGAAACTACAATTCGAGCCATTTAAGTATAGTTGGGCTTGACAGACTAACGAGTTACGATTATTGTCGAGACAAGGATTTATCAAAGTTGGTCCGAAGAAGAAGAAGAATTGGGCTTTATTGAAATTTCATATTTTTGGCCTAAGATGGAGTCGAGAAATGACTAAAGACGTCATTGACGAAAAATGATTAACGAAACAAAAACTGAAAACCCGAAGGAGGTTAGCTAAAGCATTCTGGGTAATTTGCCGAACGGGCAAGACAATCTTTCTGTACCTAAACTATAAATAGAAGGTTAGCAACTTGGATACCCCAGAACACCCAAAACTCTTCCTCTCTCTTCCTCTCAGCCACGATACTCTCTTTCTCCCCCGACCTCTCTCTTTCTCTTCTTCCCTCTGCCACCACCGGAGACTCATCTCTGGCCACCATCTCACCACACTGCCTCCACCAATCGACGCAGCACCCAAACCCGACAATAACCCGAGCCTTACCGTCGACATGCACCGCCGGCAGCCACCGCACGCGACCACCACATTCGCGAAGCCAACAATTTTAATTTGCCTCTCTGACAACAACCATTTCACCTCCTTGAAGCTTCAAAAACACGATTTGGTTTTCTCCTCCACAGTGTTGATCCTCCCGAGCACTCTATCGCCCAAAGGCTTAATCGAAGTGTACTGCAAAATTGGAATGACAAAATCATCATGTCAGATAAGGAACAAATAGCATGAGAACAAAAATTTATAGCCTCTCTTCTGAACAACGAAGCAAAGAGAATTCACAAGTGTATTGAGCTTGAAAACATAAAGAGGAGCTTGATTGGATACCTTGTATGTCTCAGGAATGGAATCGAGGAAATAGAGAAAGTGAGAAACCGAGATCAGGTTTAGATCTTGAGCTTCATCGAACTCAATCACACGGATCTGGACTAGAAGACCAAAACAATCGAATCCTCGAAGGCAGAGAGGGAGAAACCCAGAAAGAAGGAGGCGAGGGAGGAGAGACAGGCGGCGGCCGCGGCACAGCTAGGCTACTCAGTTCAGGACAGACGGCTGAACGTGATGATTGGAGGAGGAGTGGAGGAGAGCTGGAGTCTAGAGAGGCGACAGAAAGTATAGGGTGAAGAGTGAAGTAGATAAATTAGATTTGGGCCTTTAGGGTTGAAGATTCTGATTCAATGTGATCATACCTATGATAAGATTTTGAGCCTTATATTATAACCACTAATATAGGGACCCATGCTCTTTTATCTAAAACGGGCCTAAACGGGTTTTTTCATTTGTGAAAGTCAAGGCCCTGCCCGAATCGTTTATGTGAGAGTAGAGGCCCGGCCCGAACCGTTTTACTTACAAAAAAAATAGGGCGCGGCCCGTACGGGTTGGGCTTTGACGGACCGGTTCGGGCCTCCGGATTTTCTGGCTTAAATGCCCAGCCCTAGTTGTCTTGGTTTTGCTTTTCTAGTTTTTAATTGTGTGGTGGAAGACTTCAAGGGTAAACTTATAAAAATTTAACTTGTAGAGATATATATTTATATACAGATCCTATCCAGAGCGGAGCTCCGCTTTGAAATTAACTTGTGAAGTTCAAGTTTTGGGTCACTTTTCAGTCACATATCCACATCTCGACCGTTCAGTTTTTAGGTACTAGTGTATAGATCATCTCTGCAAATTTTCAGCCAAATTGATGATCGTTAAGGTATCTAACTCGCTTAAATCAATGGACGGACTGAATCTGTCAACCTGAACCGTACTAGCTTTAAGGAAGTTATCAATGCCTTAACGATCATCAATTTGACTGAAAATTTGCAGAGATGATCTATACACTAGTACCTAAAAACTGAACGGTCGAGATGTGGATATGCGACCGAAAAGTGACCTAAAACTAGAACTTCACACGTTAATTTTCAAAGCGGAGCTCCGCTCTAGATAGGATCTGATATATATATATATATATATATATATATATATTTTTTTTAAAGAAACTTGTAAAGATAATTAATCTACCATGCATGTGTTGAAGGCATTTCCTATAGTTAATTATCCTATAAAATGGCCGGTCACCAATCGCATTGTACTCGTCTTGGCTGTATTTGTTAGCATATTGTTCGATAATTTCATTTGTAAAATCACAACAAAATTTAATTCAAGGTGCTACTGAGTTGCTTTTATTGTAATAAGCATACGAAGTTACGATTACACATACGAAAATTACAACTAATGAATATAAAAAAGATAGGAGAGACACTATCCGCAATTAACAATTTGGTGATATGATGCACCGGCCAAACTACAAAATAGAAGTTTAAATTACTGGACGAGAAAAGTGTTAAGATGAGTAACCTACAGGTCCTCGAAATTAATATTGGAGTGGTACCCCCTATCTCTTATTCGCTTAACAATCTCTGAATGAACTTCTGTCTGATATCATGGATCGATCGATTGATCGGTGCTTGAACCATTCAAGCTGAAGCTATATACGGACTTGGGGGAGCTCTCTCGGATAGGACGTCTTCTGAAATGTGGTGTGGTGACGGATTAGGTTTCGGAGCTGGCGGTGGTGAAGGTTTTGGGGCATAATCATTATCTTTGTACTTCAAAAACCAGGTTTTCTGTAACCCTGCATACACTGCAAAATAGAAATTAATCAATTGGGTGGTGCTCAGAAGTTAGAAACTCATCATCCTACTAGATCCGTTGACATAGAAACCAACAAATTAAATTATTAATAAGAGAAGAAATAATATTTAATTATTTATAATTTCATGCTTAAAAATTTTGGGCTGATCATCACTGACAGTCTTTCTAGGCCGTACGACACATATAACCTAGGAATGAAACGAAATATGTCTAAAACTGTGAAGCTGTTTTTTTTTTTTTTTGGCTGGAAACGGGAGATTAAGAGAGACAAAAAGTCTCCTTAACTCCAGAATTTATTGAAAAAAGAATTACAATAGGAGGGGGAACAAACCAAACCTCCCAAGCAAAGCCAAATAACTAAACCAACACCAACTACTCAAAACGAAAGTTTGGTAGTCCTAGTGGGTCTGTATTACAATTAGCATGAATAAAAAAACTAGCCGAGTCCCACCAAATATGACTAACAGAGGATGAACCATAATTTGCTAAAATATCAGCAACATGATCAAAATATATACAATACTACACTACTAGGATTTGCCATGGGCTTGCTAATTGTGGCAAAACTGTGAAGACTAAAATTTCGACAGTCAACTACAATACTAGGATTTGCCGTGCAGTTTGCTTGTTAGTTGTAAAGTGTTAATATGGGCATCTGCTTTAGTCACTAAGTCCAGGAGGATGTATAATTAGAATTAGGCCTGTAGAAACAGGCCTGCTAAGATTTCAGCCAATTAGGCCGGACTGGTTAAAATATACAAGCAGTTCTTAGTTCCTTTTTGACCCAGCTAATTAACTAGCAAAACCAAGTTCCATGCTAGGTAAACCAGCAAATTATACATCTTGTGAAGTAGTTGTTAGTTCAGCCAAAGCAGATGTACCCAAAGAGATCTGTAATGAGCTGATAAGAACAATTAGAAAAATGGGATTGAGGATGGCCATCTTCATCTTCTTTGGAATGCTAGCTACTGGACTCGGTAGCCATATTTAATTATATATATACATAGAGAAGGTTAGGTATATATAATGACAGAATATGTATCACTCTCACTGACGTGCTTAACCTCCTCCTTCATTATATATCCTAATTTGCGAATTATTTGCGAACTAACGAAATTTTCAAAAAAACACCATTTTTCCAAATTATTCTTAAAGATTTGGAAACATTTGTCTTTTTTTTTTTTAAGTCAGCCAAATTATTCGCAAATACATAATAAAAAGCCACACATTAAAGAAATTAAAAAAATATTGTTTATTTTATTTTTTCAATTAAAAATGTCAAGTTGAAGATTAATTTTGAATTTTAAACTTGTATATTATTAATAGTATTATTTGCACTTTTCATTTTGTACATACCTCCAACAATATAGAGGATTTGCTACATCACCAAGCATAAGTAACACCCTCTTAGGGGGGCCCACAAGCCATGGTGGGGCCCAACCGAGACATGCATCCTGTAGCCCGATGTCCAAGCTACGCCAGGATAGTTGGAAGCGGCCAATACCTCTCCGGGAAGCCACCTTCCCGGCCTTGCCAACATGCCTCCACAATATGGCTTTCTAGACTAGAATAGTGGTTTTGTATTCCACATCTAAGAAAATGTAAATGAAAGAGGTTCCCTTACCTATAAAAGGGAACCCTCCTCCCACTTAAACATCATCTCATTACATCTCTTGTAATCCCCTTGAGCCGCAAGACCCAAACACACTAGTTAAACTTTCAAGTGGACGTAGTCTCCCGACAAGACTGGAGACGAACCACTATACTTCTTGTGTCTTTCTCTCTCACTCTCTAGTATTTACGTTAATTAAACCCCCTCGATCACTAACATTAACATTGGCGTCATCTGTGGGAAGCCAACACAAAGGCTTCATCACCTACCATGAACTTTGACCCGTAGGCGTCCAGTCAACGCTCGTTCAACATCAAATCAGGGATGGTCAACGCCTATCAGGGTTGGTCAACGCCCATTGGGGCCGATCAATGATTGGTCAACGCCAACAATAAAAGGTCAACGCTGCACTACCTTTGGGTGCCAATTTACTCTGGACACCCGCAAGTCTCCTTTGGGCACTCTTTTTTATCGGTCATCAGTGCCAGTTACAAAGCAAAATTAAGGCTGGGCACTGCCAAGTGCTTTGCAGCAACACCGATAAGCTCCACAAACAACGCCAATAAGCTCCAAAGCAAAAAAAAAAAAAAAAATTTACTGCTAGCAAGCAAAGCCAACTCGAGGCACCCTTCCGCCACGCAACCCAGTGCCAGCGCATAGCCTCCACCTGACAGCCCATCTCTGCCATGACTTCGCATTAAAATCATCTTCAAGATCCGCTGATGTCCTAAAAGCTCCGCTCTGCCGAGCACCACCGCTAGCCAAGGCTCCGCTCCGCCAAACTTCACCGTTGAGTTTGGCCGCTGACTAGAGCTCCACTGGTCAAACACCACCGCTGGCCACAACACCGCCAAACTTTCAACCTCCGCTAAATCGCTAGGCTTCATCCGCCAGCAGCGCACCTCCGTTGGGTAACTCCTCCGCTAAGCAGCACTTCCGCTGAGTAGCACCTCCGCTAGCTCGTTTAGCGCCAGCACCACCATCGAGCAGCCACAAAGCTCAGTCCTCGAGGGAGCAGAGCGTTGAACATTAATAACCAAACCTCACCGCTCACACCTGTACACCGCCAACAACAAACCATAAAACTTGCAATTAATCTAGACATGGGATCAGCGGTCACCTTCATTGTTGACACCCAGTAGCTCGCTGCCCGCTGCATCAGGCCGTTTTCAATTTTCATCACGCCTTATGGCCCTACGCATCGAGCTTCTATCACCGGTCAAAATGATCAATAAGCTAAGTCTTTCTTATCTGATCCTTATATACCAGCACCACGTGCTTCGGTTTTTTGCATAAATTGGGAGACACCTGCCTGCGTACACTCCACACACATCTATATATCTCTTTATGTATGGGCCACTTGTGCTGTTTCCATCAATTATGAACATATGCACCTTTACTGTTTCCACTTGTGTTGCCACTGTGGGTGGCGCGTGGAGCCGTGTAGGCCAGGTTTTTGGCTTCGGTTTTTAGCTAGTGAAATTCTATATTTGATCAAGAGCTTATATATATGAATTTGGTGAAGATTGGAGAAGTTTTGAATCGATTTCTATTTTATGAAGATTTAGAATTTCGATTATCTATTTAAGAGAATCTCAATACTACAAAAATTGAATCAGACGACAGTTAAAAACTGTCGTCTGATATAGAGGGTGGATGTCATCTATCTCAGTGACGTCTGATAAAGGTGCATTTAGAAAACTGTCGTCTGAATGACTCAGCATCCATGTCGACAGCATGTCGACAGGCTCTCGACAGCATTAACTGTTGTGTGAACTTTACTCAGATAACGGGCAACTTAAGCGTCTGTTGTATGTTTCCAATTAAGAAGTCGCTTTTTCCTATAGCCGTTGTGTGACTTACATTCAAACAACTGTTTTTTTATAGCATCAGTGATCTATTTTGAATTCAGACGACAATTTTGTGTTTTGTGGATGTTGTGAACATTCTGTACTCGACACAGTTGTGGTGTAACGCTTTGGACAATGCTTTTGATTCATTCATGTTGTCTGAATTGATATCCAACAATTATATGAGTAACAAATCTACTCAGACGACATTTTTTGCTTTTTGTTGTCCTGATTGTATGATTCACATTTAATAATGAAATCAAAAATCACCAAATAAACAGTAATTACCAATATATATTATATCTAATATTGTTATAATCCACATAATTGTACCTAAATGGATTAGACAATGCAAAATAAGGACCATATCTATAATACTCCAATACCAAAAGATGGAGCACATCTATACTACTCCATTAACAAAATAGGTCCAGAAATGTACTTTAAATTGTCACTTCGGAGCATAAAAACACATTTTCTCCCTATTTCACTCAGAGCTTCTACTGCATGAGTAACTACATACTTTACAGCTTGAGGATGTACGTTCTTCACCACATAACTTGTGATCTCATTACGCACTTCATCAATTTCCACTTGACCATAAACATGGTTGGCTCTCCTAGCCCACTGCACGTAACAGTTTAAAAGCACAATGAATTAAACTATTCATGCCATTTGATAAACTTTATACCAATCAATCGTACCTCTCAAATATCAATCCCATATCAATCGTACCTCTCAAATAAACTTTATACATGCCATTTGACAAGCCCATATCAATCGTACCTCTCAAATATCGAAAGATTGTCTTTATACCAATCTAATGGAGTTGCGTTGATGCGGGGCTATATCTAGCCAACAAGTTCATAATAATTGAGGGTCCGGTATTGTATTGTGCTAAGTACAATAATGCGCCTATTGTACATAAGTAAGCACTTCTGCTATTAACACGTCTTTGTCATCATCCCTGGGACGAAACGGATCCCTTTTAGGGCCAAGACTACGGACGACCATGGTGCATCTTTGACTTTATCAAAAATGTCTCTTGACACGGTATACAAGTTCTGAATTTAGACAAAACCGTGTTCTCCCAAGGTCATTCCTCTCAAACTTGGATTTCAGGTGTTCAGTGGTTTCCCTTAACTCTCAAGGGTTCCAATTATGTTTATCAACATAAACGGCGACAATTGCAAGTCCGGAACTTGTCATGGAAACGCGTGGGCATAGTTCATCATATCCCTTCCCAATCAAGTAGTCATTTTAGTGAGCATTTCAACCTCGTTGCAAATACGCTCCGTGGTCTAGAGCCACTTGACTTGGGTAAATGAAGTCCACAAGAACCTTGGTTATGTTCCATATCTAGATCCCCATAAAGATACGTAGTGACCACATTCATAAGCTGCATGTTCAGTTATTTGGAAACTACCAAACTGACAAGGTAGTGGAGTGCAATGACATCCATTATGAGAGAATATGTGTTCTCGTAGTCGATTCCAGGGCGTTGTGAGAAACCTTGCGCCATAAGGCGAGATTACCATCTCTTTTTCTCATCATGCTATCTAACGAAGACCTATTAATGTCAATAGGTTTTATGTTAGGAGGTGTTGGCATCTCAGGCCCGAAATCATTCATCTTCGTTAGTGAATCCAATTCAACCTGGATCGCATCTTTCCATTTAGGCCAATTTTCTCTACGTTGGCATTCTTCAACGGAGTAAGGTTCGATGTCATTGGTCTCAATAATTCCACATCCTCATGTACACTAGTGTAGTTCGTAGAGATCTCTATATTTTCAGGAACTGGTTCTAACATTGAGGCGTCCCCCAACGATGTCTCTCAGACATAACCACAATCCAAAATATTCTCATGAGACGGATTTTGAGTATCAATGAATCAAGTTGTGCCAAAATCGCTCTCTTCTTAGGGTGAGAATCCATCGAACCTATGGGTCTCCTACTCTCTCTAGCGGAACCCATGGCCTATGACGCCATTATGCCACCTTTGTGGCGTTACCATACCACTATCCATGGTAGTGGTGCAATACCCATCTTCGCTGGGTGGCACCATATCCTCCTGTGGGGACATCAATCCTTGCAGGCATGTTTGCAGCAGGTATATGTGATCTCGTCACTTTTAGGGGATCAAGATGAGACATAGTGGGGACAGAGCACGACAATTCATGTCGTTCCTGTTGAACATTGACGTTCTAATCTCCCCCTAACGACGGGAAGACTGTCTCATCAAAGTAACAATTCTCAAATCCAGCGAAATAGAGATCGCCTAGCAAGGGTTCTACATAGTGGACTTATATTTGGAGACTCATGTCCAACAAATATATATATGCTTTCGTTGCAATGACTCATGTTGATGCGCTGTGGCGGCGCAATTGGCACATGAACCGCACACTCAAATATGCATAAATACGAGATATTAGACTCGAACCTAATCACTAGCTGTAACGCAAATAAAAGTTGAGTGGCTGCTATGAGTCGTAGACGAATTAGCAAAGCTGCATGCAATATTGCATAACCCAAGCGGAAATATTGGTGCGCATTACCAATGTTCGGGCTACCATCGTAGTCGTTTAATGGTGGCTTTTGGTGTGTACATGGGAATATGATACTTGATATCAATACCCAATGATATGCAATAGTCATCGAAAATTGTCGATGTAAACTCTCTAGCATTATCAAGTCAAATTGACTGAATGGGATGATCTGGGTAGTGAGCCCGTAGCCATATGTTATGTGCTAGGAGTGTAGCATAAGCAGCATTACGAGTGGATAATGGCACAACACGTGACCAGCGTGTTTGCATATCAATCAACACCATAAAACATCTATACTGTCCGCAAGTTGGTTGATCAAATCCACAGAATTCCCTTAGATTCTTTGTGAGAATGGAAGTATTTCCTCAATCTCCTTTGCACAGGATGGTCTCAATCCTAAATAATAGGCTTTACAGAACGAAACATGGGCTTTATAATCAACCAATAAAGGTTTTGGTTAAGCCATAATGTCACAATAGACTTGAGAATTAGAGGGAGGAGTTTATGGCATCAATGCCATGTATTTGCCGCAGGGGTAGGCGGCGCTGGCCATGTATGGCCGGTCTTTGCACAATCATGGCGCCATGAGGAGCATGTGCAGCTCCTCGAACCAATTCTTGGTTCTTACTTTTCTTCGTTCTGAAAATGGATGTCCGTGTAAAGTCTTTAATACACCGATCATCATGTCAAAGCCTATATGTGTCAGAATCCCATAAGTTGTCTCTCATGACATGGTTGGATTCAATAACTCAAATAGTGGTTGCATACAACCCACTAGAGCGACACATAAGTTTCTCTAATACTCGTTTATGTCCGTAGTCATTAGAGGTGATGCAAAGGAACTCTGTCCATTCTCATAATGTGTTTCCACATGAAAACCAATGGATCTTATATAATAAAGTTCGAATTAAGGTATATCCAAGACATTAAGTAAAAGAATTGACACTTTATTAATAGCCAATGATTACATCAGAGTTTCCAAAATCTAATCCAAAATAAAATCAAAGTAAGACACATTGTAGTCACTCTATCCGTTTGGTAACTCCAATCAAATATGACCAGGAAAGTAGAGAGAGATGTTGGTGGAGCAAGGCTCTCTTAAGTATCAATAATCTCAATGACTTTCCTAGACATCACATTTTATTGGGTCCGCCACATAAGAAAGAGTTAATACAAATGTCATTTATTGACTAAGGCAAATTGCCATTACAAAAGTTCTTGGAAAAATAAAAGGACTAATCTAATCAAAGTCTGCTGCATCCTTGTGCACTTCATCTTCAGCTTTGAAGTCCTCTATGGTGAGATTGACATCTCCACCATCTTCTTCTTCTTCTTCCAGGTACACTTCTTGCTCTCTCAGGTCCCTATATGCCCTGTATCTTGCAGCTAGTTCCTCACTTGCCTTGCATTGCTTGAACCAATGCTCAATTGATCCACATCGATGACACTCATCATTGCGGTTGCCTCCCTTTAATTGAGGTGCACGTTGTGCACGTTGCGGGCGTTCCCTAGGAGGGTTGGTGCCACCACCACGACCCATTGAGCCACCATTACGGCTAGGGATACCACGACCTCCTCTCCCACGTGTGACATTACCACCACGTGTATTTCCTTCCTGATTAGGGCGGTTATATGGGCCCATACGTCCCTCATGTCCCCCATTCTTAGGGTACCGCTCCTTGCACCCTTCTTTGGGTGCATTATAATTCGCCTCATGAACGCTCTTAGTTCCAATGGGCCTTGAATTATAATTCCTCATGAGTATGTTATCATGTTTCTTAGCTACAGATATAACATTGATAAGCTAATGAAACCTCGTGATCCGTCCAGCATTGACTTCAGTACGGTATTGCTTTCATACCACAATGGCTGAAACGGGGAAGGTGGAGAGAGTTTTCTCAATTAACTCTTGCTCTGTGACAGGTTGCCCACAGAATCTCAACATGGATTGTAAGTGAAGAGCCTCTGAATTATATTCAGCAACAGATTTGAAGTCAGCAAAGCGCAGATTTTTCCACTGAACCTTCAAGTCAGGGAGGAGGGAATCTTGGACATTGCCAAAGCGTTCTTCTAGCGCTACCCATAGCTCTCTTGCATCCTTGATCGACATATACTCCAATCTGAGTGCCTTGTCCATATGGCGTCGCATCAAGATAACTGCTTGAGCATGCTTTGTAGATGTTCGGTTGAACATAAGATCCGGATTAGGTGCCTGGATTATGGGTAATATTCCCTTGGAAGTGAGATGATTCTCAACATCGGTTACCCAACTGTGGTAATCCGAGCCTGTTGAGTCAAGCATGGGAAAGTCGAGTCTAGGTTCATTTGACATCCTGAAAATAAGAAGAGAAGATATATTAGTTTCGGAGTTAAACTTCCACGAAAACTAAAACAATAAGATTTCCGAGCTATGCTACCAAGAAATCAATTTCCAAGAATCTCTTTTGAATTAGACCAAACAATAATGTTTTAATATGGTCACAATTTGATGCTTACGGACGCTCTTAGTCCAAGCATTGTGAATGCTCTTAGTTCACACGAACACTCTTAATTCGTTTAATTATGAACACTCTTAGTTCGTTAAGCGTGAATCCCCACAATTCCGCTTTGTTAAATACTCAAAATCATTTGGCAACATATATTCCAATATTCTGCATAAAATAAAAGAATTTAAAATACATGAAAGCAGCAACCTTAATTATAGAAACTTACGTGATTGTTCTTGGCTTGAAGACACGCGCGTGTTGATGCAGTCGTGTAGCTAAATTAGGATTGCTGGAATCTGGTCGGAAATTGGCAGTTGGTGGCTGCCCTTCTCCCTTCCCTTTTTTTCTTCTTCCTCCCTTTTTTTTTTCTTTTTTTTCCTTTCCGGGCCCAGTCCTTCTCCTTTTTTTTTTTTCTTTTTGTTTCTTCTGGGCCGGCCGGGTCCTTTCCTTTTCTTCTTTTCCTTTTTTTTTCTTGGGTCGGGTCCCTTCTTTTTCTGTTTTTTTTTTCTTTCGGTCTTCCTCCCTTTTTTTTGCGACTTCCTCTGGTTCTTCTCCCTGCAGTTCGCCGGTGTTGCGGTGGCAGAGGGAGGCTGATCGAATGTGCTGCGGTGTGTGGAGGGAGGCTGATCGGAGGTGCTGCAGATCGGAGGCCTGGGCTGCTGCTGCAGTTCGACGTGCTGGTGTGATCGCAGATGGCGGCCTGGGCTGCTGGGCTTCTAGGAGCGGAGGCGCTGGGGAGGAGGCCGGCCGGGCTGGGCTGATGGGTTTGCAGGTACTGCTAGAGAGGTGAGGCTGAGACTGAGGCCGGAATGGAGGATTTTTTTCTTTTTTCTTTTTTGTTTTTGGGTTGGCGGCAGAGAAGAAAAAAGTTTTTTTCTTCTAGGGTTTTTTTTTCTTTTTCTGAAGCTAGGGTTAGAACTCGTGCTGATAACGTGTTGTAGGGGAATAGAATTGTGTGTTTATTATTAATAATAGGAGCCCTTATATAGGGAGTTACAACATACACAAAAGGTAATAGAATCCGAATACATTGAATACCTAGAACCTTCTCCTATTACAACTCTAAACCCTAGTTTGTAGAGGCACACATAATGTCGACATCTTTCAACAGTTTAAACCAAATGAACATATATCATGCAACCTCTACATATTTTCTTTGAAAGAAAGAAAAAAAATATTGAAGATAAAATATTAAGTATAATCCGGAAGGGGGAGTTCAAAGATCATGGCATGCAAGGGGTACATTAAAAGTATGAATGGTAGAAGAACCATATGCTAAACATTGAGCCACATGGTTAGACTCACGGTTAATGTGCCAAATGAAAGACCGGGAACAAAATCAAGGAGATGTCGGACATGCTCATAGGTGGGTGCAAGTGATCAAGAGATTCAGACTCCTGAACTATGGGGCCATGGGGGATGAGTCAGACTCAAAGCGAACCAGAGCCAACCCTCGATCGATAGCAAACTGGGAAGCAACCTCGAGTGATCGTGTATAAACATAGTACAAATCTTTTATGTTGTTCATTGTTAACTACTCAAAACTAATCATTTCAACTTTACCGTCCGTGTTACCTAAGTTCTGAATGGTAACTTCCCCGGTCCATTGGTCAAGTTCTTGGCTAAAGCTAGCTCTCGGCCTAATATTGTTCTAGCTCATTGGTTGTTAAACGAGATGTTTTTGTATGGTTTCACATAGGAGCATAGGTATCTTCTTTGGCAGGTCTTGTTAGTTCAATTTGTGGAGCTAGTGCCTTCTGCGCCTTTTGCCTTTGCCTCTGTAAAAATGCTTACCATAATTTGAAATGCTTATCATCATCACCAACTCTGACCATCTGTTGTGCAACAACCTCAAGTTTTCTTACTATCCTACAGAATAGCTCGAAGCTGCTTCCCAAATATTGGATTGTATCTGAAATTTTTATGCTGGAGATCATCCCTTGCTTAAAACATGTTCAAGCGGATCAAAATTACAAGTGTGAATCAATGTTTAAAAACTATTAGGCAGTAAGCGGGCGGTGGGGAGAAGCCTTCCTCATAGACGCTTAGGCAGATGTTTAGTTTATTTCAACTTTATTATACAACATATAAATAAGTGAAAAAACTATACTTAATAGAATAATTAATTGAAAGCATAAGAAAAACATTAAGCATGCAATGAGTACTTATAAATATAGAGTTCTTTTTAAGTTATTTGACAAAAAACTTAATTTGAGTATCTTTTACTATTTTTTGAACCCGGTCCGTCTAGACGCCGCTCAGATAAATCGAGGTGGCTGGTCACTGCCTAGCGCCTAGATGGCCGTCTAGGGGGATTTTTAGAATATTGGCATGAATTGGTTGTTTACTTTGAGTGACTTCGTAACATATGCAAAATATGAAAATAATTATTTTGATCTAGTCAAAGAGAATCATGGAGATTTCATTTAAAAGGTAAATCCTTCTGAAAGAAAGAAAGATAGATCCTACATACATTAATATTTGGTTCAACGGTTTCAGCAGTCCCAAACAATGAGTGGCATAAGTACTTAATTTAGTGAGTTTTCACTTTTCAGTATGATTAACAATGTGAAACCTGTCGTTATCGGTAGATTTTTCATTTCCAGATTTCCATTACGTGATTCTAGTATCATGAACACATTATTGTACAACATGATTGAAGGTTTATGTCATAACATACATGTATGAAAATTCACAAGCTGCTGGTCTATATCTATATATAGGCACCTATACAGGATTCAATTCTCTGGTCCTTTATCCATGAAAATCCAGAGATATATAATTCTTCATAATTAATTAGACAGAGAAAGCATGCTAACCTTTTTTCTTTTTGAATAAAGGTAATTTTGAGTGCGCTAAGACCAACTAAATATCACAAGGTATGGGGCCAGTTTAAGTCAAAGCTTCTAGGAGCTTGCTTGAATGGAAATGTAAAAGAAAACATGCAACCATTTGTGCCATTTTTCAGAACAAGTAGGTGTTAGGAGATTTCCACTACTACCTGTGTCCATTGGAACATGCACTGAATTGTGGTTTTAGAAATCTGGTCGTGTAACTTCAAGTGATCACTTTGAAGTTTGAACAATGAAAAGGTGGAAGTTTTGTAATGGATCAAAATACATGATAGACCAATTTCATAGAGTAGCTTACCACACTGGTATGAAATGGGTTAACCACGGCACAAAAGGTTTGCACTAGATGTATTAATACGTTGATTTACTGCAGACTACCCGGAAGTTTGAAGCTAAATCTACAAAATCGAACTTCAGTCATTTGGCACCCTTCATTTGTTTTCTCCAATGTCAGCTTTCCTCAACTAACTGTCCCCAGCATCTGCATCTCAATCTGAATTTGTTCATTTACCAAACTCAATTTGTACTTGAAAAGGATTTAAGATTTAGCTTAAAATCACCAATTGGAGCCACGAAGTTGAAGTGGAATGTATGCTGACATTATCTTCTTTCAGAGTCAATCTATTCAAACAAGTAATGAGAGCTCTCTAGTCCTCTGACTCGGTGGCCTAATACACAAGCAGCAATTATAGCACTAGAATATATTAAATGTCAACTTCCCCCGCCCCCATCTCTTCTCTATTATGCTTCCATGTCACCATATGTGCATGTGTGTTTCACCTTCTAACATTTTTTGATCGCATGCCCTACCAATATAGGAAAATCTTCCATGAATCTAGCACCATCCTAATAAATGGCCCTATGTATGGCTACCAATTTATATATGTCCAGTTGATTATCTACCATCATGGTGCAAATGTAACCACTTTAAGAAAAGGATAAAGAGTTTCCACAGTCCCTCCACAAATCATAACCCCCATTGAATTCTCCTTCAAAAATATCATTTTCCACCTTCCCATCCAACCAAATTTCTCTCTTTGATCTCCAATGACTGTGCAACACTCTTAAAATGTTTTTTTTTAAGTCTTCAACTATTGCCTAGTTCTTGCTCTGAATCACAATGAGAGTAGAAGAGAAGAAAATTATTGTCAGGCTCTTTCAGTTTACCAGTATGGTCTTCATCAAAACCATTTTCTTTCTTCTATTACAGCATTTTGTTGTTACATCTTGTAATGCAGTTATAGGTCATCACCACAATCCTCATCACTCTTTGCTTAGAGATAAGGCTGCTCTTCTACAGTTCAAGAAGGCCATTACATATGATCCAAATTCCACTCTAGCTAATTGGAATGAAGCTACTGATGTTTGCAACTACACCGGTGTTGGGTGCAACAAAAAGCATCATCGTGTAACTATACTCCTTCTGCATAATCGTAAACTTGTAGGGCAGCTTTCACCTATCATTTCAAATCTAACCCGCCTTCGTTACTTGGAGCTTGTAGGCAATCACTTTTATGGAACTATCCCTCCTGAACTTTCCTTACTCAGACACCTACATCATCTACGGATTGAGGGGAACAACTTTCGTGGTTCTATACCAGATTCCTTAGTCCTTCCTTCACAACTCACAGTTGTTACTCTTTTGCAAAACAATTTCTCTGGTGCAGTTCCACCTGCTCTCTTCTCCAACTGCTCTCTGTTAAGGGTGTTCGACCTTTCCAACAACTTTCTTTCAGGGAAAATTCCAAGAGAAATTGGAAATTGTCCAAACCTATGGACCCTCAATTTATACAACAATCAATTCACTGGAGAAATTCCTCTCTCTTTGACTAATACCTCACTGGTCAATTTAGATGTTGAGTTCAATCATCTTTCAGGTGAATTGCCCGTCAAACTTGTGGAAAACTTGCCTGATATTCTCTATCTTCACTTATCAAATAATAATATGGTAAGCCATGATGGAAACACCAATCTCGATCCATTCTTCACTGCCCTTGCAAATTGCATTAGTCTAGAGGAGCTTGAACTGGCGAGTATGGGACTTGGAGGAATATTACCTAGTTCCATTGGCGGACTTGGTGTCAACTTTACATACCTGTTGCTGCAAGAAAACAAGATCATTGGATCAGTTCCTTCAAATATAGGTAATTTATCCAAGCTTGTGGTCCTGAATTTGACCTCCAATCTTATGAATGGAACAATTTCAGCAAACATAAGTCAGTTGTCACACTTGGAACAGCTTTTCTTATCTCACAACTTTTTCACCAGCACGATACCAGAAGCACTTGGCCATCTTCCTCATCTTGGTCTGCTTGATCTGTCTCATAATTCGTTCTTCGGGGATATCCCAAGCGGTCTAGGAAATTTGGCCATGCTGAATTATCTGTTCCTCAACAACAACCTCCTATCTGGAACCATTCCTCCATCATTAGGACGCTGCACAGAACTGTACAAGCTTGACTTATCATTCAACAGATTGGCAGGGGCCATCCCCCCGGAATTATCAGGTTTGAATGAGATCAGAATTTTCATAAACCTCTCACACAATCACCTTGAAGGGTCCATACCGATTGAGCTCAGCAAGCTAGAAGATGTTCAAGAGATGGATCTCTCATCAAATAACCTAAGCGGGAGTATCTTTCCACAGATATCAAGCTGTATCGCACTGACGCTCATAAACTTCTCACACAATGCTTTGGAAGGGAGCCTTCCGGATTTCATAGGTGAGCTAAAGAACCTTGTGTCTCTTGATGTTTCAGATAACCACTTGTCAGGAAGGATTCCCCTAAGCCTCAACAAGAGTCTAACACTCACATATCTAAATCTTTCATTTAATGACTTCAAAGGAATGGTTCCTTCTGGTGGCATCTTTGAATCAGTGTCATATACCTCTTTCTTAGGCAATAAACATCTTTGTGGTAAAGTTGCTGCGAAACATGTTTGCCCTCGGACAAAGCATTTGTTTCGCTCCCGCATATTCATAATCATGTTTGTCATAGTCATATTCATTTCAACATCCTTATCAATCATATGCTGTGTGATTGCATTCCGCCGCATTAAGGTGCTGATTTCATCCCAGAGGGCTGCAACCGTAAAGAAACCAACACAACCTGAAGTGATTCAGAATTTCCCAAGAGTTACATACCGAGATCTGTCAGAGGCCACCGGTGGATTTGATGATCAGAGACTGATTGGCACGGGGAGCTATGGACGTGTCTACAGGGGAGTCCTTCCAGATGGGACAACCATAGCAGTCAAGGTGTTACATTTACAATCTGGAAATTCAACAAAAAGTTTTAACAGAGAATGCCAAGTCTTAAGGAGAATTAGGCACAGGAACCTTATAAGGATCATAACAGCTTGCAGCCTACCTGATTTCAAGGCTATTGTTCTTCCTTATATGGCAAATGGTAGCTTGGATAGCCGTCTCTATCCACATTCACAAGCCGGTCTAGGTTCAGGCTCTTCTGATCTGAGTCTCATTCAGAGGGTCAATATTTGTAGCGACATCGCGGAAGGGATGGCCTATCTTCATCATTACTCTCCGGTCAGAGTTATACACTGTGACCTGAAACCAAGCAATGTTCTTCTCAACGATGGCATGACTGCTTTAGTTTCTGATTTTGGGATTGCAAGATTAGTGATAGCCGGAGGAGGAGTGGGAAATGCAGGTCTTGAGAACATGGGAAACTCTACTGCAAGTTTATTATGTGGATCTATTGGATACATAGCACCAGGTAGAGATTTATCCCTCCTCTGTTTAAGCATTGTAAACCAAACATATACTTATCAAGCAGGCAATTCAAGCTTGTAACCAAGTTAGTTATAATTCCAAGTACTAAATGCGGTCCAAAATGCAGCTCCATGATAACCACATCCCATTTCTTTTGTTAATTGTATGCAGAGTATGGGTTTGGATCGAACACATCTACAAAAGGCGATGTTTACAGCTTCGGTGTTCTTGTTCTCGAGATGGTGACAAGAAAAAGGCCGACAGATGACATGTTTGTTGGGGGACTAAGCCTGCACAGCTGGGTAAAGAACCATTATCATGGAAGGGTTGACAAAGTGCTCGACTCTTCCTTGGTGAGAGCTTCTAGAGATCAGCCACCTGAGATGAAAAAAATGTGGGATGTTGCCATAGGAGAAATGATAGAGTTGGGTATTCTCTGCACTCAGGAGTCCCCTTCCACTAGGCCTACAATGCTCGATGCTGCAGATGATTTGGATCGGCTGAAGAGATATCTTGGTGGGGATACTACTGCAACATTTGCCTCTTCATTAGGAATTTCTTCGTCTACCCTAGATGACGACTAGCATCTACCCTGTAACTTCTGTAGAAAAATTGAGATGCTGTTGTCATTTACTTTTATCATGGATTTGAACTTACGACGACTGAGTGATATTGTCTTGCAAACTGCATAAGATCTCTTCAATTCTTGACTGTAAAGGACAAGAACAAGTGGCTAGTTGGATTTGAAAGTGGTGTCGTCACTAGACAAACATAGCTGAATTATGTCAGTCCAATTAGCATCTCGTATGAAACAAGTCAGCATTCATCATAGGTGATGATTAGTACAAGATTCTGATAAAACAGAAAATCTACAGTGACAACCTAGTATAAACACATAGCAGGGATACAGTATTTAGTATCTCAAAAGTGATAACAGATATGGAGGTTAATCCAATCAGAACTATATTACTGGTATTCTCATAATAAAGCAGAAATAGTAGCCAAACAAACCCATGCTGGAATAATATTTCTATTTGGGGCTTTAGTGGTGTTTATTCTTTTAATCAATTATCAATGATGATTGGGTGCACTACACTGTGCTCTTCCCACCTATGCATATGCGACTGTAACAATTAAGTTGAGTGGGCGATGGTTATTTGTACAATGACCACTATTGTGAACCTAATATAAGATGGCCTAGGACACCCAAGTTGTAGAAAATGGCATATTTAATAATTAATTAGATTGAAAAGAATGATTAAGAAGCAAAGCTCTGCTTTGTTAGAGATTATTGTGAGTTTAATAACCAGAAAACCATTGGTCCTAACATCAGCAAGCATATTGAAAATATGCAAAACCTAGTAGCCTGACATAGTAGAGATAATATGAAAGATACTGAACTGAGACCCAAAAAAAGTGAATGCCATATGAAAGGGCATCAAAAGAGAAAACAATCAAAAACACAATGATTACCAATACATGATTGTGCTCAGTGACATAACCTACTAACCAGTAGTGACTCAGCATCAAACAAGTTCTTTGTCATCAAAATAGAATGCAGATGATAATTTTCCACTTGCAGATCAGACAGTCATTGTAGACTCCAAATTGTTGATACAGTAATCACAAATTGACAAAAGATTGCGAATGAGTCTAAATTGACTTTCTCTAGTGCCAGTAGCATTGTGCTATATATAGATTTATATGAACGCTCTTGAAGTTTGCTGCTTATTGTGATATTGTCAAATGTCAACCAAAAAGTTCAGGGTGTACCATTTCCGCATGTCATGATCTTGTAAAAGATGTGCTGTTTCCAGTGGCTTCCAGCATAAAACTATAGTTATCACCATCTCATATTCTCTGGTGCTAAATGATTGAACACAGAAGATATCAACTTATGGCAATACCATACACATATAACATTGATATGAGCAGAAGATTCTATAAATTATAGAAATCAACAAGTTAATCAATCAAATAGCCTCAGTCTAAGAAAAAATCCAAGAAAAATTTAGTAAATGAAGCATATCCAAATTATATTAGCTAATCAGCATATACATGTTTTAGCAAATTGAATTAGTCTATAAATTTAAAGAAAAACTAATGAAGTCTACTCAATGATCACTTCCTCTTTCCCAATTCCCATATCCTATTTTCTGTCTCTACTTTGTAAGAAATAGAATCTGTTTCAGTTGAAGATTACTTGTAACTTGTAAGGTAGGTGAAGCAACATTTTGGCAAGGACGAAGTACAATTAGATCCATTTTTGGGTCGCTGGTTCCTTTCTCATGCTTGTTCGCACTCAAGAATTGAACTACAAAGCACATATGCTCCGATCAGAAAATACATAGCATCAATTTGTGGAGTATTTTTGAAAACATGAATTGGTCATGCTTTATATGGTTAAAAGTGATTTGTTTTCTGGTTTCTTGCAACTTTCCTAAACCATTAACGACGACATATAGAAAAATCCTTCTCTGTTATATTTAAGGAAAGAATCTAACCTACCAGTAATTAGAAGAAATGGACTAGAACACAATTTATATGAAAGGCCTCACTCACTCACTTTTTTCTTCTGCTAGTTCTCCATGTCTTCATCATTATTATTTTTACAGTCGATGTCTTCATTATGGCTTTGAGAAATATTGAACTATTTGTTGTGTTTTGATTCTGATGGGCTGACTTCTCTATTTGTTAAGTTCGACCAATACATGGGTTCATCCAAAGACTTCCACTTTAATAACACCGTAAGTTCTGTTTAAACTTTAAACTCATAACTATAGATTAAAATAAAATTTAGACTTTATTCTAATTGACATAAGTATCATCAAAAGAAACGTTCCCGACTGTTAAAATCAAAAACTATTTTTATAGAGTTCTCTTTGAAGAATAAAATTTTCAGTTATCCAACTCTGCCTATATATGCTCTTGCCCCTAAACTTCTGGCTCCTACACCATCACCCAAATGGCCCGGCGGCTTCTTTATCTGTGATTTTCCAGACCTTTCCAAGCCGTATAAAAGCTTAGCAAGGAGGTTGCCGATCATTCCTTCCAGGTCCATGACCAAGACCTTACCCATCTTCACCTTGGCCTCTCAAACCAAAGTGATACAACCAAGCTCAGCTCAGCTCTCTTCCTTTAACAGTTGGACTACTTTCACCACTCGCACTATGGAACTGTTTGACACGTTTCATGGAATCTCCTCTCTATGAGGATAAATAAGATACATAAATTAAGCACCTCAGTCACCATTGCTGGTTAGTTCCCCGTCTTTGTGTTTTAACTTTTGACTAAAATATCAAAGTAAGATATCATCTACCAACTAACAAGATCAACAAGCGGCAAAGCAGCGGGATATCAATCATTCCATGTATTGTGAAGTTATAATGCAATCAAATACAAGAAGAACGGCAACCTAGAGGTCAAAGGCACATGAAACTATTGCCCAGAATAGCCTTATCCACAACTATATATTCCGCCCACAATTCAAAAACAGAACATGTAAACATATATCGATTCAAATTTTATTGAGGCATTTATTCGAACAGGTAGTGTGCATTATTTTCTGCACATAAGGGAGCTAATTCTGATCACGACACAAATCCAGTAATTGACTGAAAACAAGAATTATACCAAAACAGCTCAATCACTATATCCCAATCTGAGTGGCAGGTAATACCTTGTTGTGCAAGTTGTTTATCCGTCTACTGTTAAGCAGCATCTCTACCCATGTATGGTCTTCTTGAGAGTGGCAATCACAAACTCCCATTCATGGGGTAATCAACACGAGTCGAACAAATATTAAGATGATCGGAACCTAGCTCTATGAATTCACATAGATATGAGCTTTTTTTTTTGAATAATTTTTATTAAATAAAATAAATGAGAGATTGAGAAGAGAACATAATCAAAACTAATGTCAAATAGACTTCCTCTAGTAATAGGTTGAATGCCAAATAGACTACTATATAAAAAAAGAAATAAATTTTTTCGTATTGACAAAAAAAAACAGAGAGAAAAGAGATTGAAAATATTATTATAGTGTAACAAGTACATTAATGACTCAACACACGCACTGTTTAGGACTTACATCCAAAATAAAGAAACTCAGAATCCCGAATAAAAATAAAAAGTAAAACAAAGTTTATGTTTCTTTGCAACATACTCACTCATAAAGAAATAAAATAAATAAATAAAACTAACATCTTTCAAAAGAATGCAAGCCCACAGATTAAAAAATAATAATAATAAAAAATACGAACCTAAAGACTAAATAAATCCAAAGCCACACACAATGGAGGCTTAGTATGCATTGGGAGAAAGAAGAAAAAAAAACAAAGAAAAACATTTAGAGAACAAAAAAAAACTATGAAGAAAATAAGAAGGACTGGGTGGTTCTAGTTTGACTTCCAAATTTGATATCTGGACCTCTTACTTATAAAGCCTCTAATTCACTTTTTTGAATACTTAAAAAGCTAAGTACACCTCCTTAATTTTACCAAAACACCTTTGAACAATTAAATTTGTATCTTCAATAATTTTTTTTTTATCTCTATCAATTCAACCACGAAGAATTTTGAGGGAGCAATTTTGTTAGGGAGCTGCCTACATTTTGGTACTTTTAGTGACTTTTAGTGACGAAACCCGAAAGTGATTCTTAGAGGGGTCGAACAAGCAGACAATTATAAAGGGTTTTTTGTTAATCCAGATCATAGTTTTTTTTTTATTTGTTTTGCAATGTAGATGGTTCTAGAAAATACTTTGGTTCTCAATTAAAAAATTTATTTCCATTAAATCTAATTAAAATGAGTTGATCTTGGATCTTAATCAGTAATAACTACACCAAAAAATTCAATGAATTTAGTTTAAGGAAATTCTAAATCATATTGTTTTGAATTTACTTTTGTATTAAATGATGGGACCATGTATAGCAATTAATTATTTTATGTAAACTATAAAATTATATAGGTAATATGGAACTTCTGGGAAATTTTTTTTTTAACGGGCTGATGCGGCTACTCTCAAGCCTTGATTAATAAAATTGTAGAATACATTGGGGGTGGGCGTAGAGCCTGAACCCTAGATTACAATAGGCATTAAGAAAACATCCCGAAATATTACCAAGAGACTCCACACAAAATCTATGTATTCTAACAAGCACCAACTAGCAAAGAAAAAAAAAACTAAAAACAAAGGAAGTAAAAAAGAACCACTTAATAAGAAGTAAAAAAGGGAGAAAAAAAAAACTAAAAACTAAGTCACACTCAAAGTGAGACTTAGGCCCCGTTTGGGATTGCTTCGCTTTTAAAAAAATCAGCTTTTGTTCAAAATTTTAGATTTCATTATGTTTGGTAAATAAATAAAAAGCAGCTTTAATTGAAAGTTATAGGTCACTGGCAGCAGATTTTAGAAGCAGCCCAGAGGTTGCTTTTAGAAGCTGTTGTGGATCAAAGCACACTCTGCAATTGTTTTATGTACTGACAGCACTTTTAAAAATATTATTTACCAAACACAAAACCGTTTTAATTCACAACTGATTATTCTCACAACACAGCAACAACAGTTTTTTTTTAAGTCACAACAATCTCAAACTAGCCCCCAATGTCCAACTTGAAGCCCAGTGTATACATTGGGAGAAAGGAAAAAATAACAAAGACAAACATTTAGAGAAAAAAAAAAACACATTTAGAAGAAAATAGGAAGTAAAAGAAAAAAAAAACTAAAAAGAACATCAATAGAAGGATTTAACCTTGGGTTGGCTTGATAGAAGTTAAAACACATATCCAAGTCTGCTGGACCTTGAGATATGCATATGTTACATATACTCAGGGTTATATTCTAAAAATCTTGGGTGTGCTTCAACTCAATCGAACTTGTATTTGGATCCGCGCTTGAGTCCTTCTCTGAGGTAAGGTGGGCAATCTACAAAATTTAAGTTCAAATATTGTTGGGCCCTATTCCAAATGGTCCAAATTTTTTATATTTTTTTCCTGCTGTTTAGAAACCCACGCCCCACGGCGACACCCATAATATTTTAGTTAATAATTTTTGAAATTTTTCTCTAATAATTACTTAAAATTTAACTATATTTGAATAAAATAATTATTTTTAATTGGTTAATCCAGAAGATATTATTGAATATCTCTAACTATTCACTGCATTTGCAACATAGAAGGAAATAATCGATTACGTACATGTCACAATTTTGTTGGCCATTGTTGTTGTTACCTATATTCTCTGTTTTTAGTACAGGAATATGTGATGAAGAAATTTAGGGATTTTCTCAAATATGAAATGAGATAAGGGAACTGTTGGAGTTAATATTTAAGAAAATGATTAAATTTTGTGAAATTTACACTTAAAATCATGTTAGTTCTTGATGTTTAATTTCATTAGCAACACCCCTATGTGTACCAATTTGATTAGTCTAGTCAAATCCGTCAATTTTGACCATTAATTACTTATGTGGCTCAAATATGATCACCTTTTTTGATGACGTGGTGGTGATTTGGAATGCCCAATTTGGATCTAATTGGCCAATATGGGGGTTTTACCTTAGTTTTGGGATTAAGTTTGCATTATTCAGTCTTAACTCATCACCACATCATCAAAAAATGTGGGTCCTGTTGGAAAATTTGGTCGATAGATGCTACTTCTTTCTCCAGATTTCACCTCCGGTAAGATCTCAAAAATACAATATATTAATAACCAATAATAATCATAATATTATTGTCATAATAGATTAAAATAATAAGAATTATAGGACTTATCTCTTGCATTTGTAGACTTCCAAAGGACACATCATTCAAAAAGAGTTTAAGGTTGAGGCGTGTCAACACTGCCCTTAAGAGTAGATTTCGCCCCTCGGAGACAATGTCTCGGTGTAGCAAGTTAGTTGCGTCCTACCCTCCAGGGTACAACAACCGTTAATCCTTGTAAGCATACACTCGCAAACTTGGATCCTAGAAATGCTTGATTTTTTCCTTTGGCATTATGGAAGAGCAAGAACAAAGCACGCTCTAGAATATGTATGAACTCACTAGAGAACTATAGAAGATAATAATTTCATTGTGTGTGTAAGAGCAAGAAGTGACAGGTATATATAGCAGATGAAAATACCTAGAGATATGATGCAAATTTAATAAGATAATTGTTGGAATCTTGTAACTCCCGTAACCTTAATATGCTCTAATATTATGACCATAATGAATTAGTAACGTTTTAGAATAAATGTATAGTAAATAATTTTTTAATGAATTGGGAGTTACACAAAGTATTTTGAAATACACAATCAAAATTTCCAACAGGTTCTACTTGAGACACATTAGCACTCAAAAGTGAAAGATTTGACCAAACTGAACAAATTGATAAGCATAAGGGTATTGTTGATGAAATTAAAATAGCAGGAACTGGAGTGACATGATTTTCGATGTATAGTTCAGGGTAGTAAACTGAATTTAGTCCTTAAGAAAGCTCTTATATTTTTGGTAAAAGTAATGTTTAGGGGATCTATTAGAGATGCTCTAAGTTTTACATATATTCTTATAAAGAATATCTTGAATAATAGTAGCAGAAGTCTCGTCTAACCAAAAGTCATTCATACAAGAGTAGTTAAAGTTGAGTCAATCCATGAGCTACACCATTTGCTTCACGATAGATGTGTTGCATTTGAATGGTACTAATAGTTTCCATATAAGTTCGGCAATCATTGATGTTACTATATATGATATCATAACAGCTAGTTAGGGACATTTCAGTTTGGATAGAGCTGGCTCTCCACCACTGAGCAGGTTCTCACAACTCAATACGTGTAGAGATATGCCTTTATCAAATACCTCAATATAACAAGAAAGACCTGGAAATACCTACAATGTTGAACCTTAGACCCAACTGACCCGAATGGTACTGACTAGGCCAGTTTTACCGATCCCAACGCAACTAGATCCTAATGTTCACTATATGGCATGGGAGCTATTATGGTCTACTGACTTACCACTAAGCAAGTTCACGCAACTCAGTATGTGTGGACAGATATACCCTTATCTAATACCTCAATAGCAAGAAATACCTAGTTGTATCTAAAGTGTCGAACCTTGGACCCGACAAACTTGAACGGTACCAACTAGGCCTTTTTTACCGATCCTGACCTAGTTTGATCCAAAAGTTCACTATATAGCATGGGGCCCACTATGGTCCTACTGTTATCTATTTTTTTAATCCTTAGTCACATATACAATCTAATATCATCTTACATATGGTATATATCCGGCATCAGTTATGCTTGTGAAATCAATATCTCAACATGTAAGTACATTGGACTATCCACATTCAACACATGACTTTCCCAAAGCCACAAGGAAATCAAAAGATACAAAGGATCAGGAGAATATCTCTCTTGCCTTTCCGGTGGTTCAAGGCTATAAAGGAAGATTGTAGAATCGGATCATTCAAGAGGAAATCAAGGAAATCATGCTCACTGATTTTGTTAAGATGGTATTCTTTTAATACATATCACTTTGCATGATTTTAAATTAATTTACAATGATTTCAAAATACATATCTTATAAAGATTTGATTGCGTATTCAAAACAGTTTTTAAAACCTTTTCATATTTACCTTATTCGGTGATTAAGAAAAGACTTGTTTGAGGGGGAGTCTTGCTCCTCTATAAAAAAAAGTTTTGAAACTGCATTTTCTGCAGGTAGAGTTTTTGGAGTTAAAAAGTGTGTTGTGTGTGTTGCATAGACTTCACAAAACATTTTCATAAAAACTCTCCATGGTTTATTATTGTGTGTGTTTTCTTTGATGAACTACATGAGATCAGAGGGATAGAATGTTGAGATAGTGCAGATTGCTTTACTGCTATAGATCAGTTTGTTCTTGTGTAGAATAGGTTGTGAAAGGTGTAAACAAGTTAGCTAATTTGCTTGTAATGTGGTTGTGCTAAATACCACAACTTGTTTCTTGTAAAAATCTGATTTCATAGTGGATTGTTTTATATGTGTGGGCTACAAAAACAGCCTCGCAGTGATGTTTCCTCAGTGGTGAGGTTTACACTGCGTCAGCAAGTCTTTGTATTATGAGTTAGTAAATTTACGCTTCTTTACTCAAAATAGTTCCATCTAGTATTTTCAATTGGCATCAGAGCGGGTTCTAGAACTTTCTAGTGATCCGGGAATGATGGAACATTCACGTGATAGGGCTGCTGGTGGATCTGTAAATAGTCCTCCATGGTTCGATGGCGGATGTGAAAAATATACTCAGTGGAAGATATACATGAAATCTTATCTCTATGCTCAAGATGAACATGTGTGGAATATTGTAGAAAATGGCTGGACTGTACCTATAGTGAAAGCAAAAGGAGAAAGCTCTTCCACTGCCACTCCTAAACCAAGGAAGGACTGGACTGAGGAAGAAGGTCGTGATCTGCAAGCAGACTTCAAGGCTAAGAACAGCATTTTCACTGCCCTATCTGAAAAGTAAAAACTGAGGATCAGCCATTGTGATACTGCCAAGCAGGCATGGGATCTTCTACAAACTACATACGAAGGAAATAAAAAGGTACGTGCACAGAAATTACAAGCATTGATCTTTGAGTTCGAAACCATGACTATGGGAGATGATGAAACCGTGGATGACTTTCATGGTAGAATTCTTAAAATTTTTGGTCAGTGTCGTAGCCTGGGAGCACCTTTTGATGAAGATAAGATAGTCAAAAAGATACTCAGGGCCTTGCCAGAAAAATTTCATTCAAAAGTCACTAGTACAGAGGACTCATTTGATATCGATGAGTATCCACTCGACGAGCTTATTGGAAATCTCAAAACTTATGAGATGAGGTTAAAACCGGAGAAGAAAAATAAGGGAGTAGCCTTCAAGGTAGTAAAAGGAGTAGAAGAGGAAGAAGAAACACTAGATCTTGCTCTACTGACAAAGGAATTCAAAAGATTTCTCAAAAGCAAGAACTCCTCTAGAATCCCAATGCTTTTAGGAAAAACACATATGGCGGAAACAGTAGCAGCAATGACTACAATGGCAAGAGTGGAAAAGGAAGCTTCAAGGGAACTCACTTTGGAAAACCTAAATGCTATGAGTGTGGTGGCTATGGCCATATCTCTACTGACTGTGGATATAGAAAGCATGGAAACAACAACAACAAGTCTCTTCTTTCAACTTGGAATGCTGATGAGTCTCAAGAAGTGGAAAATTTGGCTCTTGTATCGTCACTTCTACCTGATTCTGACAGTGACGAAGCATTTTCTGATGATGAAACAAATATCCGCTGCAAACAACTCTACAAAGCTTCAAAAGCCACATTACTAAGAAACTTAAGCTTGGAAAAGGAAGTTGAATTTCTAAGAACATAAAAAGAAAAAGTGGAGCACATGTTGGAGACTTCACAATCCACAAGGGAACAGGAAAGAGGTAAATTTGTAACTGAGATGGCTATCTCGTCAAGTGATTAGGGCTCGTCAAGTTGGAAGGCTGAAAAGGCTGAATATCTCAACAAAATCTAAATGCTGGAACTGGACGTGAGGGGACAACAAGCTCTAAATCAGGAGTTATTGGCTAAAATTGAGTCCCTACAAGATGAGCTGAAATCGACTCAAGATAAATTCACCAGATTTGAGGTCAGCTCTAACACTATGACCAAATTACTTGGGTCAGGAAGAGCACCACATGACACCTTTGGGCTAGGATACACAGGAGAAAATTCCAAAAGTACAAAGTTTGTGAGAGCATCTGGATCACTTGTCAAAAAGGAGGAAGTCGCATATGATGATCAAGTCTCAATATTAAGAAGCATGAAGGAAGGTCAGCCAGCACACACTTCTCAAGTAAAAGTTGACCAAGAATCTTCCATTGGTCAAAACAGGTATCCTAACTCTAGAACTTTTATTCCAACTTGTCATCACTGTGGTAAGATAGGCCATATCAGACCTAGGTGTAATGAGAGATTGTTAATCTCTCAAGTTTCTCAAGAAAAATGTATTGTTGAATCTTTACAATGTGAACTTAGAGAACAGAAGGAACTCCTTAATAAACTAACTGATCTGTTCTCTCAGAAAGACTTTCAAACCAGAAGAGGAAAACCTGTCTGGACCAAGAAAATTACAAGTAAGTGTCTTCTAGCCCTTTCTAAAGAAACTGATAATCCATCTTCTTTGACAAGTGCTAGTTCAGATCAGCAAACCACTCATATAGAGGCCACTTGCCTGGTAGCTTTAACCTCCTTGGCTGACAAGCAACGAGATTTCTAGTATGTAGACAGTGGTTGTTCCAGACACATGACTGGAGACAAAGCCTGGTTGACCTCATTTGAGGATGAAAGCACGACCGGTTCAGTCACCTTTGGAGATGGACGAAAGCAAGTATCCTAGCTCGGGGTACAGTAAAAACTCTAGGTATACCAAATCTTAAAAATATGCTGTATGTTGAAGGCTTAACTGCAAATCTAATCAGTGTCAGCCATTTGGCTGATGACTATGAAGATGTTTGGTTCAACAAACACAGGTGTTTAGTGATGAATCAAAAAAGACAAAGTATCATGGGAGGTAAGAGATATTTTGATAACTGCTACCATATTCAAGCTAATGAAAATTTCAACTTCCAGTCCTGTTTATCTGTAAGATCCACAGAGGAAACATTTGAGCTTTGGCACAGAAGAATAGGACATGTGAACTATCAAGATTTGCTGAAGCTATCCTCCAAACAATATGTTAGGGGTCTACCTAATCTAAATGGTAAAACAGACAAGATTTGTGGTGATTGTAAAATTGGAAAGCAAACCAAGGCACCTCACAAGGTGGTAAACTCAGCAATGACCACAAAAGTACTGGAACTATTACATTTGGATATGATGGGACCTGCTCAGTCTGAGAGCATTGGAGTTAAGAGCTATATACTAGTTGTTGTGGATGATTTCTCACGATATACTTGGTTAAATTTCTTAAAAGACAAGGCTGAAACGTTTGAATCATTTAAGAATCTGAGTCAAAAATTGATAATTGAAAAGAAATCTTTTGATCCTAGCATAGTCAGGGTAAGATCAGATAATGGGACAGAATTTAAAAACGCTTCCTTCACTAACTATTTTTGTGAGCTTGGTGTGTCTCATGAGTTCTCAGCTCCAATTACGCCATAGCAAAACGGCATTGTGGAAAGGAAAAATAGGGTTCTACTGGACATGGCTCATGTTATGCTACATGCAGCAGGACTAAGTACAAATTTTTGGGCTGAAGCTGTAAGTATTGCATGCTATACAATTAATCGAGTGCTCTTGAGAGCAGGTACTGATCAGATAGCATATGAGATATGGAAAGGAAAGAAGCCAAATGTAGGACATTTTCATGTTTTCGGAAGTCCCTGCTACATTCAACGAGACAGAGAGCATCTCGGGAAGTTTGATGCTAGAAGTGATGATGGTGTATTTCTGGGGTATTTCTTGAATAGTAGGGCCTACAGAGCCTATAACAAACGAACTTGTGTTGTTATGGAGTCTATTAATGTCTCTATTAATGATGAATGTATGAAACAGGAAGAAGCGTGTGCAGATACATCATCCTCCTCAATCACAACAACAACAAGCAAGGATATTCAAGCTGAGGACGAGGATACAATTGATGGCATCTTTGAACCTGCCCCCACCTTGAGAAGAGGCTACAAGCAGGTACAAAAAGATCACTCTAGTCAAGACATCATTGGTAATCTATCAGATGGACTAATAACAAGAAGGCAAGCTGCTGCTCAGGTAAGTCAGGACGAGGTAAGTAAAGGAAATGCTCTATTATGCTTTATCACTGAAAATCTGATAAGTATGAATGTGATATCCCATTTCGGTTTCGTGTCCTTAATTGAACCAAAAAATGTTAAGGAAGCCTTGTTAGATGATCACTGGATTAGTGCTATGCAGGAAGAGCTGAATCAATTTTCTAAGAATGATGTGTGGTACTTAGTACCTTGACCTAGTAACTGCAACATTATAGGAACCAAATGGATCTTCCGAAACAAAAGTGATGAAAAAGGAAATGTGATTAGAAATAAAGCTAGGTTAGTGGCTCAGGGATACTCACAAGTCGAGGGCCTTGATTTTGATGAAACTTTTGCTCCTGTTGCACGATTAGAGTCTGTGAGATTACTTTTGTCTGTGTCATGTCATCTCAGATTCAAACTATATCAAATGGATCTCAAAACTGCATTTCTCAATGGTGTGTTACACGAGGAAGTTTATGTGGAACAACCTCAAGGTTTCCAAGATCCACATCACTTGGACCATGTGTACAGACTAAAGAAGACTTTGTATGGACTGAAACAGGCTCCTCGTGCTTGGTATGAAAGGTTTTCAAATTATCTTGTGAAAAAGGGGTATTCCAGGGGTTCCATTGATAAGACTTTATTTGTGAAACATGAAAACAATGATGTTATTATTGCTCAAGTGTATGTTGATGACATGTTCCACATCTAGGAATCTTGTCAGAGAATTTCAATTAATCATGGAAAGTGAATTTGAAATGAGTATGTGTGGTGAACTAACATTTTTTCTTGGATTACAAGTCAAACAGCTTAACACAGGTTTGTTTATTTCTCAAACCAAATATGCGGAAAACCTGGTCAAGAAGTTTGGTCTTCAATCCAAGAAAATAGTCAACAATCCCATGAGCACCACCACAAAGTTGAATGAAGATAAGGAAGGGAAATCAGTTGATTCCTCTATCTATAGAAGCATGATTGGTAGTTTGTTTTACCTCACTGCCAGTCGTCCTGATATCTCCTACAGTGTGGGAGTGTGTGCTCGATTTCAAGCTCAACCCAAAGAGTCTCACCTAGAAGCTGTAAAAAGAATCGTCTGATATGTTGCTGGTACAATTCACTGTGGTCTTTTCTATACCTTCGACACTAATGTAGAGATTGCAGGATACTCTGATGCTAATTGGGGAGGAAATCTGAAGGACAGAAAAAGCACATCTGGGGGATGCTTTTTCATTGGCAACAATCTGGTTGCATGGCATAGCAAGAAACAAAACTGCATCTCTCTATCTACTGCCGAAGCTGAGTTTGTTATAGCTGGGAGTTGCTGCACGCAAATGCTTTGGATGAAGCAAATGCTTCATGACTATGGCATTTCTCAAGGTAAGTGGTCCATCTTCTGTGATAACACAAGTGCTATCAACATCACAAAAAATCTTGTACAACACTCTAGAACAAAGCACATTGATCTTCGATATCACTTCATTCGAGAACTGGTTGAACATAATATACTTGAACTAAGTTTTTGTGCCCACAGATAGTCAACTTGCTGACTTGTTCACTAAATCACTTGACACTGCTAGATTTGAGATGTTGAGAAATGCTCTAGGCATATGTTCTAAGCAGTAAGGCACAAAAACATTTGTCCACTATTGATTGAGAAAATTGTGATTGTAGTATACTCTAACCACTGTCACTACTTAAATGCATATATTTTCGGCTATGTACATATTATGGCCATGCCTTATTCTGGACAAATGATTATGTACTTACGTAAATCACGTCACTTTACTATGTGCTTCACTTCTATCTTTATGTAGTGGCATGTTTCGTGTTCCTTGTCATGGAAGAATAGGTGCAGTAGGCAAAATGCTTAATATGCTCAGATGGCTAATTTCCTCCTCTCAAAGTAATCAGGTCCTTGTTGTGGTGAACTTTCAAGGATTTGTAAGAAACGAGAATGGATACATGTACCCTATCGCTCAAAGTAATCAGGCCTTGGTTGTGGTGAACTTTCCAAGGTTTGCAAGAAATGAGTTGGTAGGTGAAATGCGTACGTAAATTGTGAAAATTCAAACAACAACTCGAGACTCTCTTCTTAGAGCATCCTTGTTATGCTTAGTACCCTAAGATCGTCTGGTCTGGGAGTTACTAAGACGGGTCTTGTTACATGAGTTCTTGTTTACAAAATAAAGAAGTCTATGACTCAAATCAAATAAGTATCTGGGAACAATGTTTCCTACGTCTTCTAGGAGATCTCCTGAGCTCAGTCTATGTGTGAAGTTTTCCTCTTCACTTCTTCTCTCTTTCACTGAACATGTCTCTAAGCCCCATGTACTGCTCATGCTCACATTCTTCTCCGGTCTACTAGGTCATGTCTAATAATGAGTACAAACTCTATTTGTTAATGGAATACATCGTGGTTGATACATGGAAATATGTTCCTTTCATTAATTGATTAGTGCTCTTTTTGTTTCCACTATGCTATATTTTCTCTGTTCAATATGACAACTGCATTCATTGCCTTGCTACTTAGCACAAGAAAAGATTATGCGATTCAATTGCTGATTTTATGACTATGGTCGGCTCTTCGCATTCTCACTTGATTGCCCTCTGGTTGCACTTAATTTCCTTATTGATTAAGCCTAAGTTGAGGGGGAGAAGTAATTTGCATGCATGTATCCCGAAAAACTAAATTGTCATAATTCATCTCCCCTTTGGGATGCTATCCCAACCAGTGTGTCCTTTGGTTTTCTCTAACCCTATTGGTTCCATATATATATCGCCTGTCCTGTCTCTCTCGGATTTTACTCTTGTTTGTCTCAGTGTGCAGGTTCGTTCAAACTTGTTTTTCTCACCATGGTTCGCACAAAGATCACTACTCGACTTGGTGGACATCGACGTCTTCCTCCTCTGGACGAGGGTCGTTAAGCCTCTGCCAGAGCCGGCATCCTTCATCCCGGCATGCACCGTGAACGCAGCCGGAGTCCTCATCTTCACCCCTCTCCTTCTGGTGCACCTTCTGCTGTTCCTCCTCCTCCTGTTTCTCTAGATAGCCTTCGCGACTCCATCCTGGTGGCTGACTGGAGGATTGCATGTCTCACTACTTACATGGACGACATGCACTCTCTTCTGGTTCGTACTCATCATGCCCTGACCAACCTCACCAAGGAGATCAGGAACATGCAGCACCACCCTCCCGGGTTTGACGCTCCCGGTCCATCCACAGCAGTTGAGGAGGCAGTCCCACTTGAGGAGAATTCGGCTTCAATGGCAGCGAGGAGTTTCAGGACAATGTTACCAAGCTTCAGGAGGAGTTCGTCGGGCCTTCCCATTCAAAGGGGGAGAAGTAAAGCAAGACATTTTTTTATTTATTTATTTATTTTGAAATTTATGTTTTAATGTTTTCTGCATTTTAAATTCTGTTGGACAATATTTATTTTTTTGCTTTTGGGATTGTAAGTGCATAAGCACAAACTAATTGGGATGCTTATTATTACCATATTATGTGAAATTTATTTTTGGCAACTTGGATCTGGAAAAGGATGGAAACTGATTCCTGATCCAAGAAGCACATCTTTACTATCTGCAAAATCTAACATGCAGGGGTTCAAACTTGAAAAAAAAATCATGTGTTGAATGGGAATGCCCAAAGGGGGAGATTGTAAGTACATTGGACTATCCCTATTCAACACATGACTTTCCCAAAGCCACAAGGAAATCAGAAGATACAAAGGATCAGGAGAATATCTCTTTTGCCTTTCCGGTGGTTCAAGGCTATAAAGGAAGATTGTAGAATCGGATCATTCAAGAGGAAATCAAGGAAATCATGCTCACTGATTTTGTTAAGATGGTATTCTTTTAATACATATCACTTTGCATGATTCTAAATTAATTTACAATGATTTCAAAATACATATCTTATAAAGATTTGATTGCGTATTCAAAACAGTTTTTAAAACCTTTTCATATTTACCTTATTCAGTGATTAAGAAAAGATTTGTTTGAGGGGGAGTCTTGCTCCTCTATAAAAAAAGGTTTTGAAACTGCATTTTTTGCAGGTAGAGTTTTTGGAGTTAAAAAGTGTGTTGTGTGTGTTGCATAGTCTTCACAAAACATTTTCATAAAAACTCTCCATAGTTTATTATTGTGTGTGTTTTCTTTGATGAACTACATGAGATCAGAGGGAAAGAATGTTGAGATAGTGTAGATTGCTTTACTGCTATAGATCAGTTTGTTCTTGTTTAGAATAGGTTGTGCAAGGTGTAAACAAGTTAACTGATTTGCTTGTAATGTGGTTGTGCTAAATACCACAACTTGTTTCTTGTAAAAATCTGATTTCATAGTGGATTGTTTTATATGTGTGGGCTACAAAAACAGCCTCGCAGTGATGTTTCCTCACTGGTGAGGTTTACACTACGTCAGCAAGTCTTTGTGTTGTGAGTTAGTAAATTTACGCTTCTTTACTCAAAATAGTTCCATCTAGTATTTTCACAACATCAAACAAGAAAGCTCAAGTATTTTGCTAGCAAACAAGAAAAATATTGCAAGGACACGTAGATAACTTTTGGGGTTCTCCAAGCTCGATTTTCTCCTATAAAGAGGCTTGCCTGAGCTTGGTAGTTATATTTTCGTAGCAAGATAATGAAGACGTGCAAAATTTTGCATAACATGATCGTTGAAGACAAGTACGAATCTCAGAGGAAGTCTCCTTACGTGATGTGCCTGAAAATAATACTAGAGAATGAAAAAGAGAGTACGAATCTCTACGCAATGTTGAAGATATACATTGACTTTCAACGGACATATATGTTTTCTTGACTCATTACACTCAGATTAGGAGTGACGCATGATGAGCTCAAAGAAGATCTTATTGATCATTTATAGAACCAAAGAGGAGGTCGGTATTAAGTTGTTCCCATTTTTTAAGTGTGTTTTTTTTTTTGAGTAAATGAAGATTTCATTGATAATCGCAAGCCAGAACAACACTTATATATTTCCTAGAAACTAGAATCATACACCATTCACTTAAGACATCGAAGCTCACTAAATCAAGGAGCCTAAAAAACTACAACATTACCCTATAAAAAGATAATTTTGTGTGAAAAATTTCTTTGCCAAAGCTAGCACTCAATTACGGTGCTCCAGAAGCTTCCATTATCGAGATGTAAAAAAAAAACATCATAATCTGTAGGCTAAAAAATCATCTAACTACACCCGTTACCGCTCATTAAGGAACTAACAAGCATAGCTCCCTAAAAAAATGGAATTATTGGAAATAAATAGCAAAAAACCTATTTAAAACCCTAGTAGCCCAAAAGCCACCCAAGGCCCATAAACCAAGTGGCCCAAGCCCAAGTCGCAGATTGCCCAGTCCATGACGTCACCACCCTGCTTGCTCCTCCCATGTCGTCTCACCACCGTTAGCAATACCTCCTCCACCTACCACACGCCGGCTAAACGCGCTGCCCTTCCCCAAAACGAAACCAGACCACCCAAACTTACTCGATCGATCCGATCTGATCTGAGCACAGTAAATTTAGACGCTGGTACTCCAAGTGAGCTCCGCTTCCACGACACCACCAAGAGCCACTAACTAGGCCGTTCGTGCTTCTCTCTAGGTCCAGGCAACACCATCCCCCTCCATCATGCCATCTTGCTACTGCACTTTGCCGTCAAAAACACCAAGCCCCTAGGACGGCGACGTCGACAACCTGCAACCTTTACTCTGGTCAGACCACCCATTTCCGGACACATGGTCTCATGTGGCTCGTCCTACGCCGCCGCCGCAAGGGCGTGCCATTAGACCGGGCATGCACCCTTGATAGAAAACTGTTGCAGTCATTAGGGTTCTTGAGAGAGAAGAATTTTCTCTCTTGCCGCCGCTAAATAAAAGAAATTGACTCAGGGCTAGTTTGGAATTGCTGTGACTTAAAAAAAAAAAAAAAAAAAAAACTGCTACTGCTGTGTTGTGAGAATAATCAACTGTGAATTAAAACAGTTTTGTGTTTGGTAAATAATATTTTTAAAAGTGCTGTCAGTACATAAAATAACTGTAGAGTGTGTTTTTATCCACAGCAGCTTCTAAAAGCAACCTCTAGGCTGCTTCTAAAATCTGCTGCCACTACCTATAACTTTCAATAAAGCTGCTTATTTATTTATCAAACACAATAAAATCTAAAATTTTGAACAAAAGCTTTTTTTTTTTAAAGCGAAGCAATCTCAAACAGAGCCTAAAAGAACTTCTCACTTTATTTTTTAAGTATGTTGTTGTTTTAATTGTCTTAGTTATATTATGTTTCTTTCAATAAAATAGGTGCGAGGATGGCCTCCTAGCTTTGAACGGGTTTCGGTTCTCATTGAGTTATATTGTAATGAATTAATTTCAATGAATTTTTTTGTTTAATGTTTCATAAATACATTTAGTAAGTATAATTTGTACTCATCTTCTGTTGAAGAATGCTCACCAATCTATTCCATCTTACCGACCACATCGAAATGAAGCAGCCAATCTCAGAACAATCTTTATTAACTATAGAAACAGCTGAAATCAACATGGCACCATGGGAAGTAGTAGCTTGGGCGGGCTGGAGCCCATCCGAGATTTTTAGGCCTAAAAAAAAAATTAGATGTATACTTTAATTGATGTGGGTTTAAATGTTTAATTGACATGGGTAAGTGGGTTTAATTGATTTCAAAACTTATCAAGGTCGATCAGTGGGTCTTCTTTCTGCTGTGCAATTGTTGTGGGTTTAATTGATTTCAATACTTATCATTTTATCAATTGTTGTGCTATCTCAATATCTCGGCCAGGAGCTTGGCCTCATTCGAATGTCGAGTAATCAATTCAAGTTTATAGAGTTAACTTTGTAGATTGGGCTTGGGTTTATTTGCTAACTATTTCGTCCTATCTATGGCTTTATATTCAGAACAAACTTTTGGGTTGAAAAAAAAAACTATATATATATGATGTATATTTTTTGTTTATATGTATGTTTGTTTAACAAAGCCACCCGAGCTCTCAAATTAAAAAGTTAAACTCCTCTCTGGCTCTTCCATTCTCTCCGTCCATCACAAATTCTCATTCTTCTTCTTCTTCTTCTTCGCAAAAAGGCCTAAATTACGGACTAATTTCAATCTTTGAACACTTGAACTCTCAAGTTCTCATCTCCCCACTCTTGCATTCGCACACCTGTGCATTATTGTACTAAAAAAAAAATTTGGGCTTCGCCCAAAGTGACACATAAATATATAGCCCTCCCTATTTTCAAATCCTAGATCCGCCACTGCATGGCACAATCAGTTGCAAAAGTTGCCCCTAACCATTCTTCATGAGTAGCCCGGAAAACCAAACTCAACATGGTTCGTGCTTTTTGCTGGTGTTCTAATTTCAGAGGAAAACACAAATTTCGAAGCAAAGAGCTCCAATTTTAACATATATTATTCACCAAAAAAAAAGGGATGAATTGTCAAAAATACGGACTACTATTTTCAATGCTGGACCGGAAAATAATTCAGAAAAATGAAAATCGAAGAGAGAGAGAGAGAGAGAGGAGAGGAACAAGACGGAACAAGAAAAGAGAGTTTTGCCCAACATGAAGGTCCAGTTCACAAAACTGAAAATTCTCGGTGAGGACGAAGATTACAGAAAATAGAGACTAACATGATACAAACAAAGAGGTTTTGACTAAGAAAGCGAGGCATCTGAAACCAAGAGTGGGTTGCCCAAGTGGAAACCAGGAGGGAGGGAGGGGGGGAGAGAGAGAGAGAGTTTGAGATTTGGATCGAAGGGGGAGAGAGAGAGAGAGAGAGCGGGGTAGTCTTGGAAAAGAAATATAGTGGATTGATAAGAAATATTAAAAAAAAAAAAGCAAAGGTTGTGTGGAATGTAAAAGAGGGTGTACAAATTTCACCCCCTTCATTTAACGAGCAATAGCTTTTGCCATAACAACCGAAACCTCCATGTCCACATTAATTTTAATGCAGTGTTCTATTTTTATGCTACTGGTAAACTTGACAACACCAACAATGACGTGAGAAAATATTCCTTCCTCCATGGAAAAGTGATATGGTTTTGGAATAATGCTACCATTTCCAAAATGCTGTTCCTGTTTGACGCTACCGGAGTACCGGTCCCCAGTGCCTTCTACACTCCTTTAGAATGGTATTATACCTGAATTGTGATTGATGTGCTAGCTAGTGCACTTTTATGATTCTCTCAAGCTAGAAAGTTATGCCCAAAGCCCTATAGTCTGTCCCTGTCCTATCAAACCAAATCAACTAGCTACCCCTACCCCTACCCAGAACTTCGAGAAAATGAAGGGAAAATTACTCGCATGGTTGCTGTTGATGATCCTATCAAGCTTGGCTCTCACAAAGAGTAGTTCTTTCCATTTGGAACATCATCAAGGTGATATTAACCTCTCAAGGCCCATCGTACAAGAACAAGAAACTATTCATGGTAAGAATCAATCATAATTTATATTAGTTTGCAGTGATTATCCATTCAAAAATCTAATTAAAGTTGGGCATACAATTGAAGGTGTACTTGGCACAGTGAGACTGAATGGATCGGAAGAAGATTATGGACGAGGAAGCAACAAAGAACAAGAAGATTTGGTTGTTTCAGAAAAGGGACAGAAAGGGAAAACAGGAGTTTATGGTGGTGCAAATGTTGCTCATCACCCCCGTCAACAGAAAAGTAGTGCAACACCCCGCCCTAATCTCATCGCAAAAACCATGTTGCACGTAAGCTTCACTTTGGCTCTTATTTTTTCCTCCAAATTACTCTAAGATGTTTCCATCGATATATATATATATATATATATATATATATATAGTGTGAAGCTTGTTAGAGAGTATTCTCCCACTTTCTTTTAGAGAGACCTTCTGATGATGGCAGATTTTCATTTTCAAACTTTCCATTTGAGTGTCCTTAATTGGATGAACTTGGTCGTTGATTTCTGCGATTGAGAAAGTCTTTTCATGTTTGTTAGGTATATGTTTGATGAGTGTTTATATCTCACTTTATTGAGAAAGCAGGACTGGCGTTCTGCTACTAGTTTTTGCCGTGTGCAAGTTTTCGAATAATTGTTGTGGATCAACTGGTTCCTGGATTTGCTATTCATCATGTAATTTTCCATTACTTCAGCGATTGGTTATACGGTAATATTATGTACTCTATCTCTATCATCGAGAAAGAAGTTTGAAGCAATGATTGTGAAAGTGATGAATAAAGTTGCAGGACTTCAAGTTGCTCTATGTTTTACTTAGAGAACTTCCATAGTAGGAAAATTCTATCTACAGAACTACTTACATGACACTAACTGATCGATAATCCGCTGAGCAATACTTGCATGATGTTATCATCCAAATAAAAGTTCAGCCAAATAGGAGTTATAGGACCAAAATCCTACGACTGGTCTTGTAGCTTTAGCAAAATTATACTTATTGCAAACCCCACATCAATTATATAGGTCGCAACTGTTTTCAGAGTGATTTATCAAAAAAAAAAAAAAAACTGATTTCAGAGTGATTAATATGTGTACAGCATTTGTCCCACTTCGGGTTGAAGAAAATGCCAACTCACATACGTATCATACTGACTTGAACAAGTATGAGGATATATAGAAGCACTAGGTGAGGTACATAACCACTTACCTGAGGATGATCGGCAGAGGTTCAAACCGAACTAGATTTCTCAGCCAATTTGTTTCCTTATATGTCGTACAACGATTTCATATGTTCCGATTGCAGGGAAATGGCAACTGATAAACTCCCCATCATTAGTTGCACTTGCCACTTGGTAATACACAATGCCTACTCCTCATATCCGATACCACCAGGCGACCCCACCCAAAATCAGCATCATGGATCGGCAGCCTAAGAGCAACTCCAACAGATTCCCTAAATTTTGATTTTTCTCTACTTTAGGGAAAAATAAGCCTCTTTTGCTCCAACAGATTCCCTATAATTATCTCTATTTTAGGGAAAGTGAGGAGAGAGAAAACCAAATTCCCTATATTTACAGCAAACTCCAAAATTTTAAAGAAGAATATGGAGATTTTATAGATTATTGTAAACTAGGGAATCTGTTGGAGTTGGAGAAGAAAAATAGGCTAAAGATTTGACTTTTGCTTCTCTATAATACAAAAATTATAGGGAAGCTGTTGGAGTTGCTCTAACCCAACTAGTATTCCCAAGATGGGGACACCTAAAAGTATGAGCCCCATGCCAAGGACTAACCAATCAAATTACTAACAAGTAGCTTAAATCTAAATTAGATCAGTTAAGATAATGAATTTTTGAATCTAATTTACCGGATCCGTTAAATCTGTAACTTTTTTAATTACACCGGATGCAGATAAGATTTAGATCAAAACTCGCTCCATTGGCGGGTCTACCCATTGGCGCCGCTAATATTATTTTATGGCACTTATTTTTTTTTCTTTGAGCAAAGAATTGATAACATTAGATCAATACCTAATAAGCTAGAGTCTACAAATGATGCGGAAAGCGTGAACACGATAGTAAGAGGCTCCGTCAAGCATCGAAAGCCATATGAGATGAGCTAGAATCCACTAGCAATTACGGGCACAGCCGTAAGAAAAATAGAGAAACTTCTCTAAGATTTGGTTTTTTTATTGATAACTTGAATCCAAATTACAATCGAAGAGGTGCCTTATATAGGGCACATAGAATAAACATAATACAACTAGAAAACATAAAGAACAATTTATTGTAGACTAAAACTAGGAAACCTAATTAAACCTGATTAAATAAAAATCGGAAATAAAATCTTAGATACTAAAGAATATTACGTTTGGAATCTCAGTCAAGATTTTGCTCGAGAATCCCGATATATCCAAAAGAGTAATTTATGATTAATTCTATCATTAAGAAGCCTATTTGAATACCAATTTCCAATATTCAAATTATTCTTCTTAATATGAAGACGCTTCTTTCTTTTCGAGATTTTTGGTTGAAATTGGCTAAAATCTCGTCCTACATCAACAAAGCACTCACATAAGAACCCTGGTAAAGCCTTGATGCAAACCATTACAATCTCTGTGACGTTCACTGTTAAGCACGCCTATGCAAAAAAAAAAAATCCTCGTCATCCAAAAGGAAATCATTGATCTAACCCTCATCACATGCCATGCACGCAATTGTGGTACATGCAAGATGCTAGAAACATCTTAGAAGATTCATAGAAGCTTTTGCACCTCACACAAGCTTAATGCCCTGAAAAAGGAAAACAAAACAATATCAAGCTCCTTCCCTTTTAGGTTAGAGCTTGTACCTTCATCTGACTTGTTCAACTTGTCCAACAGGTTTTGTTTTCACAACCTTCTTCCTGTCCACAGCACCATCAAACCTAGCAGCTCTAGACTTGCTTGCAGTACCATATAGGAGTTTATTTTTACTCCTCACTGGTCTCCCCTTCTTCTTCTTCTTCTTAGCACCCCATTCTGCAGCTTGTTCCACCAGAACTATACGCATATCATTAAACTTTAGATTCTTTTTTCCCACAGGAAGGCTTCATTTAAGCCTTTTTGGCGAGATGGTTACCTCCAACACACCTCTATCATGCCTCTTACCAGTCACTGATTCTAGCATCATCTCAGCTGCGTTCAATTCCCTGATGGTCACCTGCCGGTGTGATTTGAAAGCAGGAGCAGGTAAGAACTGTTCTGGTATCAAGTTCGGCACTTGAGTTCGAAAAACTAGGGTTTGGCCTTTCACCGAAACCCTAGTTTGGATGGCTGTAGTAAACCTGCTGCCACTGAACTGTCCCATCCCAAAACTGGACTCCGTAGATCCACCTTGAATCACCCAAAACAATACGCTCAGTGGCCTCCTCCTTATCCAAGGCCTAGCTTGACCATGGCAATCCTATGTGGATTACCAACCCACAAACTTTACACTCTCCAAAAAACTTTTCATAATGAAATTTGCACAAAAATTCTACCTCATCCTCAACCCAGTACCATCCTTGCAGCGATAAAGATCGAGTGAGTGGTATCTGCACCCTAATCCGAAACTTGCCAGGCCGTTTCCCCTATTTATCAATCTCCTGAAAATGGTATAACCAATCATCATCATAATCCTTTCAGATATGAAAGCATGAGGGATACCCATTAGAGTTATCTAGTAAGAACCCTTCATTAGCGGCACTTGTTCCATTGGAGAAATGCCATCATACATAGACAACGCCACTGGGGCTCAATTAAAACCCCATGGAGCTCCCCCCCCCCTCCCCCCCAAAGACTCAATCCCTGTCAGCCGGATCCGAGAATGTAAACAATACCCTCTAGCCCTTTGCCTCCTCCACCTACAAAGTCCCATTCACCCTCCATGCATTGTGAAACATCCCCAAAAACGAACGAACCTTAAACTCCCTTGTAGTCAACAACTTACCTACCATGAACACATCAGATTATTGTAGTCCTTTCTTTTTGGTTAGACGCAGGTCAACCTGCTTCTTCCCCTCATCAAGCGCAAGAGAAGAAGGCAAATGAGCAGCCATAGCATCAACATAGCTCATCGTGAAATCCGTTGAAAGTTGCAAAGAAACCCTAACCCTAGCTCTATTTTGAGAGAGAGAGCGGTGGCTTCCAACTAGGCTTTTTTTAACTATTTTATGCTGTCTTATCTACACACCCATATTAAATTGATAATAGATTCGGCGCATGGAGGTGGGAATATAATACCTGAATTCTTAGAGCATCTCCAACAACATTAACTAAAAGGGGAAATGATCATTTACCCAATTTCAGCTTAAAAATTGCACACTTGCTACACTAACAGTTTTTTAACTCCATTTACCCAAAACACTCTAAGAGATTATTTCCCTAATACCCAATTAATTCTTTTTATTTTTTTGGGGACTTTTTTGCCCTCTCCTTTCTCACTTAGAGAGAGAAGTCATCCTCCACCTTGTTGTGCTCTGGTGACCAGTGGCCAGCCGCGATCTCCAGAGACCGATGACCGGTGTTCGGCGTCCAATGACCGGAATCCGACAACCAGTCACAGGAATCCCTAATCCAACTGCCGGACTGGTAACCGAATTCCGGCGTCTTAATTTACTACCCCCTAATATTACCCAGTAACCATATTATTGCCCCCCAGTAATCATATTATTGCCTCCCAATACTCATATTATTGTCTCCCAATAATCATATTATTGCCTCCAATAATCATATTATTGCCCTCCAGTGAATTACATAAACTCCCAAATCCAAAATGAATACACTGCAGGCACAATTGATCAATTTATATGCATATTATTGCCTCCCAATACTCATAGTATTGCCTCTCAATAATCATATTATTTCCCTGCAGTAGACATGTATAACTACTCAATAAAACCTTTTTTTTTCATTCTTCTTTCTTCTTTCTTCTTTCCTTATAGTTTACCAAAAACGACTCCGTCTGGTGGTGGAAGATCTTCTCCCAGGACCAATGCTCTGGAATCAACCGCTTCGTCACAATCTTTGCAATTCCTCTTCTCTTCTTCCACTTCATCTCCACCAACAACCCTTACACCATGAATTTCCGCTTCATCGCCACCGACACTCTCCAAAAGATCATCATGCTCCTCACCCTGGCCCTCTGGACCAACTTCACCCGAAACGGAAGCCTCAAGTGGATGATCACGATTTTCTCACTCTCCACGCTTCCCAATACTCTGGTCATGGGAATCCCGCTGCTGATCGCCATGTACGGCCACCGAATCCCAGAGGACATGACCCAGAAACCTCCATAAGGATTCAGAGCCTTATTGAGCATGATGATCGCCGGTCTCCAGAAGGTTTCTGGGTCGTTGATCAGATCGAAGGCTTATTTCTCTCTCTCCACAACCCATGCATGGACGATTTGTGATTAGTGGCACGTCGGCGTCGTCGAGAAAAACCTAACGCCAGTAGTCTGCCATCGTATCGTTGCCGGAAATGAGATTTCCGATTGGGTTGCAAGTTTGGGTCAACGGGTCATCGATTGGGTCTCGAAGGCTCTGAATCATTCTGGAGGTTTCTAGGCCATTGATCAGATCGTTGAGCAGTGAGAGAGAGAGAGAGAGAGAGAGAGAGAGAGAGAGAGAGAGAGAGAGAGAGAGAGAGAGAGAGAGAGAGTATGAGGGCAATTCTGTCAAACACTGTTAGATTGGATAAATGGGGTTAAAAAACTCTTAGTGGAGTAAGTGGGCAATTTTTAGTCTAAAATTAGGTAAGTGGTCACGACCCCTAATTAAAATTCTTTCATTTTGCTAAAAATATAACTCAAACTTATTTTCACTAAATTTTTTTGAAAAATTTCTCTAATTGTATTAGTTAAAATTTAGCTACATTCGAATAAATATTTATTTTTAATTGGTTAAACCTAAAAATATACTAAATGTCTTTAGTTATTAACATAGAAGGAAATAATTGATTACATGTCACAATTTTGTTGACTGTTAATGTTGTTATCTATATTCTCTCTTTTTGGTAAAGGAATAGGTGATGCAAACGTCATATTTTAGGGATTCCCAAAAATAGAAAATGAGATAGGGGAAACTATTAGAGTTGATATTCAAGAAAAAATTTTATATTTTTGGCAAAAATTTAGGAGATTTGTTAGAGATGTTCTTAGATTTTACATACAATTTATAAAGAATGTCCTAAATAATAGTAGCAAAAATCTCGTCTAACCATAAGTCATTCATACAAAAGTATCTAACAAGTTAAGCTAATCTATGTGTTACACTATTTGTTTCACGATAGATGTGCCGCATTCGGATGGTATTGATAGATTTTATATAAGTTCGGCAATCATCCATGTTACTATGATATCGTAACAGCTCGTTAGCGACATTTCATCTTGGATAGAGCCGGTCCTCCACCACTGACCAAGTTCACACAACTCCACACGTGTAGAGACAAACCCTCGTCGAATACCTCGGTAGCAAGAAAGTACAGTGTCAAACCTTGGACCCAACCAACCCAAACAGTTCCAACCAAGCCAATTTTACCAAACCGGACCCAGCATGATCCAAATGATCATTGATGGCATGGGCCATAGGGCCCATGACTTGAATCATAAACTTTTGCAAGCGTACGAATCGTGTCAAGATAGGGAAGTATTGTGCCCAAAATTATCGTACCACGGGGATTAGTGGCTAACCCACAATCCTTTGGTAGTTGGAACTAAAGACACTTAGCATATAAAAGAAAAATAAAAGAAAAATAAATAAAAATGTTAATCTAAGGCACCAAGCCTTAGCAATACTCAACCTTGATTTTCACCAAAGCCTAATCAAAACTAAGAGCCTAGTGATGATTATTTACAGTGAGTTGGAGTTCAATATTTTGAGAGTTGATTTTAGATTAACAAAAGTAATAAAATGTAGAGCAACTAATAAAAATGCAAATAAATTAATAAAAGAGTAAACAATATAAATGAGAATGTCGGGTGCTAGGGAGGATCCTTCACCCAAATCTCATGTGTCTGAAGCTAATCTAATGTATATGCGAATTTTCTACTTTGGCAGTAGCCGTATCCAAGGCGGTTCAAGGGTCGTAGAAACTCACTTGACATAAATTAGAGCCGGTTCAAGGGTCCCTAATTCACATCAAGAGGCATAGAGATTGAGGAATTAGACTACTAAGTGAGCCGCCCGCGCAATCACGCAACAGGTGTAAATCACCATGCTTATAACCCCTCGAATACGAAATTTAAGGTTTCTAGCTTAGGAATTAGAGGGGGTCAAGCCTCTAACTCTATCCTAGACATGCTCAAAATACACACCCTAGAGTTGACTACGCTCCTAGACATGCATTTCAACCCAACGAAAATAGATAGAAGCATCTATCATATGAAAATTGCATCATTACATTAAATTAAAAATCTTTTACACAAGATTTGGGTTAGAGCACACAACCCTAACCCCCAACAAGGAAATTACTCACAACCCATAAGTATAGACATCAAGATTACAAAATTCAAATAGCAAAGAGTAGAGAAGTGTGGGAGAAAACAAGGATAGTCACAAATAGCTAAAAAGCTAGTATGACTAGCCTTGAATTACAACTCCCACAAAATACCCAAATATTGATTCTTGTAGAGGTTGGGCCTTTTGATAGATCCTTGAAGCTTTGTGTGAGTAGTCCTTCAAATCTCAAAATAAAATAATAGAAAGAAAAGAAGACAAAATGGAGGAGAAGGAGGAGATAGAGCAGCCCAAAAGGGTTGGCTCTGTTTTTTCTATGGTGCGGCTATGTTGGTGTTCACCAGAGAAATGATGAATTCATCAATTAAAAGGAGTGGCTGGTCGTGAGGGGAGAAATTGGATGAGTAATGGACGGTTGTGATTAAAGAAGAAAAACAATGGTCGGTGTGGGTGGCTGGGATTGAAGAAGGAAATCTGGTCTTTTCTTTTCTTCTTTTCTTCTTTTCTTCTTTTCTTCTTTTCTTCTTGCTGCGTGTCACATGCTCATTGGTGGAGATGATTATGTTAATCAAGCCATCTCTTCATTCTGTTTGCACAGCCCACGTGCCTCTTTCTATAAGTAAACAATTGTCTAATTAATTAAATATTTATTTAATTAATTGAACATTGTCTAATCAATCCCTCTCAATATTATTCTATTTTTCTTTTTCCCTCTCTTTTGCTCCGGTCTTGAGGCACCTCCGCCCAAATTATATCTCCTCATTCGAGTTGATCATGGTTGACTAATGTTGACTTTTCGTCTTTTTGTCAATAACTCAATTTGCTCTATTTTTGCACAACTTCTTCTGAAATATAGAACTCCGCTTATTTATTACAAAATAAATAAAAATAGATTAATTATATATTAATTGACTTGAATATTAGCTTAATTCTAGTATTTAGAATGCAATTATGTGCATAGAAATGCGTGTAATCAGCTCACTCTACTCCACCAACTGATCGTATCCACTTCTAAGGAATATTTGCCCCTTAGCACCATTTGGATAAGTTGACTTGACTCAAGTTCTCTTATTTTGCCCATTGATGACATGGCCCTATGGTCCATTGATGGTATGACCCATAGGGCCCACTCTGCTCTACTGACTGACCGTGTCCACTCCTAAGGAATATTTGCCCCTTAGCACCATTTGGATAAGTTGACTTGACTCTAGTTCTCTTATTTTGCCCATTGATGACATGACCCTATGGCCCATTGATGGCATGAGCCATAGGGCCCACTCTGCTCTACTAGCTGACTGTGTCCACTCCTAAGGAATATTTGCCCCTTAGCACCATTTGGATAAGTTGATTTGACTCTAGTTCTCTTATTTTGCCAAAATCACCTCGTGATTGACTCCAAGTATCTTCTTGACCACTTTCTCTGGTTTGTAGGTACCGAGATGAGTGTAGTTGAAGAATGCTCACAAATCTATTCAGTCTTACCGACCACGTGGGAATCAAGCAGAACGATCGATCCACAATACGGAAACTCTCATAACAATCATCATTAACGCTAGAGAAAGCTGAAATCAACATAGCACAAAGTAGGGGTCATCATGGGCCAGGCTAGGGCCGGCCCTACCCTAAATTTTAGGGCTTAGGGTCAGGCCGACCTTCCGAATAGGGCCAAATAGGGCCGAAAAAGGCCTTATTTTGTTTAATAAAAAAAAACTTACATTATTTTTTTTTTCCTCAAAATGTGACTCAATGGTTATATAGGTAATATAAGACATTGTTTTTAGTTGATCATATTTAATATTTTTTTTTTTTTTTAGGGGCAAGACGACGGTAGAGCCTTTACACACGCACCCATGCAGTGTATCTCAGCATTGCCAGACTAATCACTGCACCGCAGACGCACGAACCTTGGGTGTTAACAAACCGAGGTCCCTCAAATCTGCTGGCCACATGGTGGAGCTGGGAATCGAACGCTAGACCTGGGGGTTCCAGACTAGGCCGCTCGTCCACCACACCACACCACGTGGTTTGATCATATTTAATATGTGTGTGTGTGTGTGTGTAGGAATTAACTTATAACATTTATTAATATTAGTTAAGGTAGTTATATTCAATTAACTATCTCTCTAAATCTCCTAATATTAATTGTTATGTAACAAAGAAAATAAAAACTAAATAAAACAAAGCTTAAAAAATCAATTACAAAGAAAGAGATAAATTGCATATTATAGAAAAAAGAGAAACATAATTAAAAAATAGAAAAAATAAAAAATTATTAGTGCTTATTAGGGCGGGCCTAAAGGGCTGGGCCAGGCTGGAGGGCCGGGCCGAATTTCATTCTCATGGCCCATACCCTACCCTATTTTAAAAAGGGTCGGGCCGGCCCGCCCTAATGGAAGGGCAGGGTTGGGCTTCGGCCCTACTGGCCGGACGGGCTTAGGGCGAGTTTAGGGCCTAAGGGCCAAATGATGACCCCTAGCACAAAGTTACCTCTAACCATTCTTCATGAGTAGCAAGGAGAGTTCTGCTGGACGTGCTTCAGCCTGCATGTGCAACGGTGGACGTACTAGAGCAAAGAATAAAGCGCGCAATGGCTTTTGCCACAACAACCGAAACCTCCCTGTCCCCGTCCACATTAATTTAATGCAGTGTTTTATGGTTATGCTACTGGTAAACATGACAACACCAACAGATGATGTGAGAAAATATTCCTTCATACAGAAAAGTGATACGGTTTTGGAATAATGCTTTACCATTTTCAAAATGCTGCTCCTGGTTGACGCTATCGTGCCAGCTAGTGTTCTCTTTTATGATGCTCGATCTCAAGCTACAAAGTTGTGCACAAGGCCTTGGAGCATTTTAATAGTCAGTCCCTATCCTATCAAACCAAACTAGTTACCCCTACCCCTACCCCAAACTTGAGAAAATGAAGGGAAAATTACTTGCATGGTTACTGTTGATGATCCTATCAAGCTTCGCTCTCACAAACAGTTCTTTCCATTTGGAACACCATCAACGTGATGTTAATCTCTCAAGGCCCATCCTACGAGGACAAGAAACTATTCATGGTAAGAATCAATCCATAATCTATATATATTAGTTTGTAGTAGTTTTTGGAAGCAGGTACCAAATTCCATTCAAAATTCTAATTAAAGTTGGGCATACAATTGAAGGTGTACTTGGCACGGTGAGACTGAATGGATCAGAAAAAGATTATGAAAGAAGCAACAAAGAACAAGAAGATTTGGTTGTTTTAGAAAAGGGAAAGAAAGGAAAAACAGGAGTTTATGGTGGTGCAACTGCTACTCATCGCCCCGGTCAAGAGAAGAGTAGTGCAACACCCGCCTCTTGTCTCACCGCAAATACCATGTTGCCCGTAATCTTCAGTTTGGTTTTTACTCTTTCCTTCAAATTAGTCTAGATGTTCCCATCGATTCCAAACACGTCTATCTATATCGATTGTGAGTTTGTTAGGAAATTTTCTCCCACTTTCTTTTGGAGTGACCTTTTTGATGATGACAGATCTTCATTTTCGAGCTTTCCATATGAGTGTCTACTTGGATGGACTTGGTGGTTGATTTCTGCGATTGAGAAGGGCTTTTCATGTTGGTTAGGTATATGTTTGATGAGTGTTTAGATCTCAATTTATTGACAAAGCAGGACTGGCGTTTTGCTAATAGTTCTTGCCGTGTGGAAGTTTTCAAATAATTGTCGTGGATCAACTGCATGGTTCCTGGATTTTGCTACTCATGTAATTTCCATAACTCAAGCGATTGGTTGTACCGTAATATTGTATACTCTCTCTCTAATCGAGAAAGAAAACTAGTTTGAACTGAGTGATTAATAAAGGAGCAGGACTTCAACATGCTTTATGTTTTACTGAGATAACTTCCTCAGTGGGAGAACTATCTGCAGAACTACTTGCATGACACCAACTGATCGATAATCTGCTGAGCAATACTTGCATGATGTTATTATCATCCATATAAAAGTTCAGACAAATGTGACCAAAATCTGACCAAATACTTGCCTAAACCTAATTTAGCAGAATTATGCTTATTGTAAACCCAACATCAATCAGTAACGCAACTGTTTTCAGAGTCAATAATATGTGTACAGCATTTCCCACTTCGGGTTGAAGAAAATGTCAACTCACAAGTATGAGGATAGAAGCACTAGGAGAGAAACATAACCACTTCAGAAAAAATTTGGCAAACCTGAAGATGAGAGGCAGTAGTTCAAACAGAACTAAATTTCTCAGCCAATTTGTTTCCTTACATGTCGTACAGCAGCTTCGAAAATGATTTCATATGTTCAGATTGCAGGGAAATGGCAACTGATAAACTCCCGTCATTAGTTGCACTTGGTATTATAAATGCCAGCCCCTCGTATCCGATTCCACCAGGTCCCATGAAAATGGGTCGACCCCACCCAAAATCGGCATCATGGATCGGCAGCCTAACCCAACTAGTAATCCCAAGATTGGGACACCTAAAAGTATGAGCCCCACGGACAAGGGCTGAAAGATCAGGCTGAAGCTCAAGGTAGTCAAGAGCAGATCTAAGATAATCATTGTCCATACGCACCAAAGCATTGTGAATCTTGCTTGCCGCATACCATGTTGGTTTTGATTGGAGGTCCCCAGCTACAGAAATAGGTGTGGCTGTGAAAATCACATTGCCAAAGTAACCAGGTGGGAGTGGGGGTTGCAATCTGGACCTGCCATCAGTAGCAATATATAATTTGGTGTCTTGATCATCGGGAAGTTCACGCGCCTTACATACACATCTCCAAACATGACCTGCCAACATCTCATATGAGCTATAGTTGACAGTGTTGCCATCTTCCTTAGACTTGGCTTTCAAGGTGTTGAGTTGTTCGCGCGTCAATCTAAAGATGGCGATAGTTGTCTCCTCCGCACCAGGTTTTGTGCTTTGCTGGGGTTGTTTCATGGGTGGAGCAGGTTGGTATTCAATGTGAGGGAATTCAGGCTGAGGTGGGTCTCGGGCACGAAGTAATGTCCTGTTGATGAATGGTGGAATTGTAAGGTCAAGACCTCGAGCCATATCAGACCATGTATTCACAAAGTGGAGACCAGAAAATCCATCTGCAACATGATGTTGCATGCCAACACCAAGTGACACTCCACCACATTTGAAGTATGTGACCTGCACAGAAAAGATCCCGGGCCTAGTAAGCTTATGTTTAATAATCCCCCAACTTGAGTTAATATTTGGCATAAATATTGATAATTAGTGTTCAAAAACAGGGCATAAACTAATGAGTGTGAACCGATTTAATCATAAGCTCATGAGTCATGACCATGCACCAGCCCCCAATTTTTCAAGAACAAGAAGAAAATAAAAGCCTCTGTATGACTTTCCGGCCCAGTACACACAACACGCAAGTTACTTTTAATCATTGTGTAATCTTACCATGCTTATTTTGAAATGTAGATAAGACATCAAGCAATCCTTTTGTAACACCAACCTATCTCTTTCTATATGAACCAATCTAATGTATTCATACATAACAGAGCATTCAAAATACTCTGTTCAACCACCAATTATTACTTTGTACCTGTTATACAACTGACATATCCTGACTCATCAATGAAAAAGAATCAAATAATACTACTACGTGTAACCCTTGTTCAAACTTCTGGATTACTTGTTCAAACTTCATACAATCTTCTATTCTATCACCTTAACCCACGTCGATACAAGACCGCTACTTTTTCTTAAGGAAAAAATTCACTAGGCCAAACTGTTGAAATATTCATTAATAGTTGCATTCAATAATATATGTTTAGCAAGAATTTTCATATGATATCTGACACTTATTTGACTAGAAAAAATCAAACCTCTTTGGCTCTTTAGTTACAAAAATGTAAGGCAGAAAAAGTCTGGTCTAAGTTTTAAGCAATTTCCTGAAAACGAAATGCATAGCATTTTTTTTTATTTTTTTATTGTGGGATCTGAAAATGAATGCATAGCATGAAGGGCTTATAACGTTTTCCATTTTTCTAGACGTGATACCTTTAATTATGGCATCACCAAACAAAGTTCTGAAATGTCAATACTCAATGGTTCTCTACATTTTCGTAACGAAAAGATTATTCAAAAAGTCAACACACTAATTAGGTCCTTTGCACAGAGAAAAAATGTTATGAAATTCTTTAGGTGCTTAGTTCTATATGTTATTGGCCATTACTTTCTAATGTCACTCACCAAAGGTTTCATCGACCATGCACTCAATATTTCCTACGGAAAAAGCTAATATGTATCTTAAATAATCTCCTAGGATAAACTCTATTATTTTGTAAACAGACAAAGAATCTACTCCAATTAAATTTCTAGGATATTCTTAACTGCTGATTTTTTTAATCTATAAACTTGCTTTATGGATTTTAGTTTCGGATTTAAGGACAAATAATAGTCTGACATAATTTAGTAAAATTTTACTCAAAAATTATTTATGTTTCGATCAAAATTTTTATATATCATTATGAATCTTCAAAAACCAGGAATGAATGTCTAAGAATGTTAAAAATATACAGACTGTTATTAACAGACAATTTAAAAAATAACTCATTTTTGTACTAAAATTGACAATAAGAAAAAGAAATCGGATAATAGAATATGTAATTCGACAAAAAAAGTAAAAGTAAAATGAAAAAAAAAATAACAAAAGAACAAAAAAAAGGTAGTGCCAAACACTCTTGTCTGCTGCCAACAAAATAGGTAGTATGAAACAAAATAAACGCATGACTATGAGTCAAAGAATCACTCGAAATTGGTGAGCAACTCTGCTCTGCATTCTACAACACTATAAACACGTCCAAAAAATATTATCCAAAAAATAATCAATACAAAAATACGTTAAACTATTACCTGCAAGACCAGGAGCGGATACGAAGAAATCCCAGCGGCGTAATCAACGGTGGGGATGAGCTTCCGGAGCTCGAGAGTGGGGGCAAAATCGCCAAAATCATCGATCACAGAGCTTGTCTCGGCGACGACAAACAGCACGCCCTCGCCATTACAATCGATCTCGATACGACCGTCGTCGTCGCGCTTCAGACGCCCCGCCATGGGGTAGAACGGCACCAGAGCCTTCGAGAGAGCGTGTTTGAGCACGCGCGGCTCGAAGAAGTTGGACGCTCCGTTCGGGCGGTAGAAGTAGACGCTGGGGGTGTGCATGCTCGGAATCACGAGGTCGACGTTGGCGTTCCACAGCGACCGCTGCGCCATCTCCTCCGACGGCTTCACTATCGTCGACTCCTTCACGGTGATGCTCACCATCGCCATCTTGTTCGCTTCTGCAACCAATTAAACAACATCCAACATTAATACCACATATATATATATATATATATATATATATGTATATATGTTTCCATAACGGGAAATATAATCGAAGAATCGGAAATTATGGGATTGTGTTTACCTGAGAGATAATGGGAGTGTTGGCCGGGCGCAACAGAGGCGGGAATGTAGGACTCAGGGTGTCAGGGACGAGAGAAATGATAAACAGAGATATTGGAAGAACAAATGGGAATATGGGGGTGGAGTTGTTACGAAGCACCACCCAAGATTACCTTAAGGAACAAACCCAGAGCATATCTGTCACTCACCTACCGCGGCTGCCAACTTTCCCGAATTACCCCATGCCACCTCACAATTTCAATCCATGAAAATACTCTTCCAAATCGGAATCATTTGTCTTTTCAAAAAGAAAAGGTCTCCCCAATTTTACTCTCTCCACGTCAATTCTCAATGTGGATTACTTATGGGCGATATTAATAAATTGATTTTATAATCAGTCGTCAATTCTCAACATGGATTACTTATAAACGGTACTAATGAATTGATTTTATATTCAATCGTGCTGGATTGATTTCTTGTAGAATTGTAGTTCAATGATATTGAATTTAGATTTAATGATCGAAATTAATGCAATAATTAAAATAAATTTATTTATTTTATTTTATGTTTAAATTTAAATTCAACAACATAATTAAAATAAACACGAGCCAATAAGAGTATGAGTCCGTCATCTTCTCTAATTACTCCATTTACGGTGACATTCCTATTGTTATAACTTTTTAAATTAATAAATTGTATTATTTTCTATAAAAAAAACACAACATAATTAAAATAAATTTAAACTGCATAATTGAGTGGAGAATTTTTCTTTTTTCTAGAAACATAATTAAGTAGAGCACTGGTCATAAATAACGCTCGATAATAATTTGATTTAGGAAGCAAGAGAGTTGGTGAGATGGAGACACGGGGCTTTCTCCCTTTTTTTTTTTCCTAAACAGATGGTTTTTCTTTGCTTGTCGTCTGTTGGCGTGAGTTGGTGAGCGTTGAGACTTGAGAGCAATTGAGACTTGAGAATGGAGGGGAGAGAGAGTTGGTGAGATGGTGACCCATAAACAAAAGAACCAGATAAAGATTCTAGTCTTTCTAAGGCCTCTCGCTCTTCTCTTCAATTGTGATTGTAATAGTAGTAGTCCACCAACTCCTGACCCGAATAAACTAAACGACGATCGATCGGCTCTGACAGCGTCTGTGGCCCACCGGGGGTTGGTGAGTTTGGCTTGACGTCATGTTGAGACGGAAGTAATAGTCGGTGGGGTTGGACGTTATAACGGTGCTAGGTGAGTCCGTCAGTATGACGCCAGCGTGATGGGATCTCTGGAGTTAAAACTTAAAACTGTAAGGGGTGCTGGGCTCCTGGCTGTTAACTGGGATATAGTGGCCGGCTGCAGGTGGAGCTTTCAAATTCGGCGACAGATTCGAATTCAATGATGGTTTCCTTTCGACACTAAAACTATGAAACTGGTTGCGATTGAAGCAGTTATGCGTGTCAATAATGACTAAAATATTAAATAAGAAGGAAATATTTATACTCTAAAAAATTAAAGTCCGATATAAATATATCAAAGAAATATCGATATTAGTCAATTTTAAAAGAAATGATGGAAATTAAAATATATATATACAAAATTTCTAGAAATTGTTTTGATTCTTAGTTTCGAAATTACTGTGCTGTGAATTTATTTATTTGGTTTTGGTTTATGGATATCTCTTACTTGTTTATGTTCATGAACGTGTGCATAGAACATTATGAACTTATAATGGGGCTAGAAATATGTGTTTTAATCTTCTAAACGGTTAATAATGCTTATTCCAATGGTAGTAAAACTTATAGGACAATAGGTGAAACCAAATAAAAAGGATTGCATGCTAGGAAGGCGTTCCACGCTAGTTTTGCATACTTGTTTCGATCAAACTTCCACATGTGCTTAATGCTTAAAATAAATTGTTGATAGGATAGCGTTCTATATCTTGTTTGTTTGTTCTAAAGGCTTAGCTATGATGCATTCATCTTGCTTAAGTAATCTAGGGAAGTAATAAGAACTTATGCATGCACTCATGGTTTATTCTTGATTGAAACATTTCTCATGACTTAGTAATTGAAACTACAATAATAAACTTGTCTTGAGCATGTTTTGGTGGTGGATTTCTGAGCCTAATATCTTCATCCATATTGTTGTAAATCCCGCTTGTTTATATGTTTTACTTTAATTTATGCGTTACAAAACCCAAAACCCCCTTTTCTACAATTTCATGTTCATACATTCTTTCATTATTTTTTTACATACTTATATTCATACTTTAATTCTTTATTTGTTACATAATTACTTGTGCATTCTCAATCCCCAGCTTGAACGATCCCTACTTATTCTGTACTAACAACTACATTTTTGCAGGGTTAAATTGCGCTCAGGGGGCCCACATCTGGAATAACAATACCGAAAATTCGGGAGAATTATCTCTTAAAATGGACTATCCAAAACCTGTAAAGACATTCTAACACTTCTCAATAATCAAAACCATCCTCATTTCTTGGAGTATACATGCTACCCACAATTCACAACCAACTCCACAAGAATTACAATAAGTTTGAATCTACTCAAAATACAAATTTATACAAATGTTGGTAATTAGAGCATTCTAATAGTTTCACAAGTTAAAGAAGAAATGATGGTAAGATAGATAAATCCTATAATGCGGAAGCAGTGACAACTATGCCTCGAAATGATGGTAAGATAGATAAATCCTATAATGCGGAAGCAGTGACAACTATGCCTCGACTTCAAGTAATGCAACCTTAATATGGGGAAGGAAGGGTCACCATACAATAAAGATAGGCTCCCAGGCTCGGGTCGAAGCCTCCCAAGCTAAAGGCTCGACTACTACCCACAAGGTATAGGGTAGAATATGAGGGTGAACGAGCTAGCTATTGCAATTGATTCACTATGAGTGCACTTTCGTTTTAAAATTTATGCATGCAATTCTTTCTTATTAATCGTTTTATCACTTTGAGTATATGATTAGGTTTCTAAAATGAATTGCGAATTGTTACTTGGATTGGTTTCTATTATGATTTTTGGAATTGAATTTGCTTTCAATATGAAATGATGTTGAGCTTTCCGAGAAATTTCAAAAATGTGAGTTTTGATTTTAATTATGGATTTTCAATGAGCTAGCTAGTAGTAAAATTACAGCCCAAGTATGGTGATAAGAAAATCTGAAATCGATAATAATATTCCCCAGAAATCTCGTATGAAACCAAAATCGTAAAGGAAGGATAAGCACGAGAACGATTCTCAACCGTACTTGGAAAATAGCCGAAAGATAATGAAACCAAATAATCACAATTAACCAATGAGATTTCACAATTCATAAAGGAAATCACAAATTCCACCGAAAATCTCATTTTCAGAAAATTCATAAAACAATGAAAATCAATTTCAATTCCCAAAAAATCTCGCATAAATAAATGATCACAATCCAAAGCAAGAGTATGTTTCCCAACCGCATTCGAAAAATATTAATCAAGATCATTATGAAGAAAACATGGCAACGAATACGATTAATAAACTTAATAAGATTTCTCAATTTGATTGATATAATTATGCGAGATTAATGATAATCCACAATTTAAATGAAAATCCACAATTTAAATAAAAAACTCATGTTTCTAAAATTCCTCATAAAGCTCAACATCGTTTAATATCGAAAGCAAATTCAATTCTGAAAATCATAATAGAAACAAATCCAACAATTCACAATTCATTTCCGAAACCAAATCATATGCTCAAAGTGATAAAACGATTGATAAGAAAGAATTGCATGCATACATTTTAAAATGAAATTCCACTCACAATGAATCGGTTGCAAGAGCAGTCAAGCCGAGACTTCCCCAGTCAGCGGCTCAATCCTTCTTCCATCCCACCCATTTTCCGATTTTGATCATTTGTTAAATTTCTATGTAATTAACCACACTCGGTCCTTTAATATAAAATTAAAGTTTGATCAGCAACTTACTAAAAGCAATTATTTCTTTAAATAATTAAAACCTTTAGAGTTAAACCATTATGGAGCCTTGCCAAAAAATCATGGAGCCTTGCCCATCACTTCAATTTGACAATCATGCATAACAAGTTCCAATTAATTATCCATATCGATTCCCTCTCAACTATGCTTAATACCCAAATTCCTTATTTTTCCTTATTAGCAATTCCTCTAAAGAGTTCACTTTGTAATACGACACCTCAAATTCGATAACAGATTTATTACGTTGATTACCCAAAGTCAAATTTCTCTTTACATCAAGCCAATACATACTTAATCCTTCCCAGTATCAAATTCTTATGGACTTGGCCAATTTACACCTTCTTATCAACAAGAGACTAATCCCTTTCAAAAAAATCAACAAGAGACTAACAACTTTTCTTACAATCATGGTATTTGGAACAAAAATTAAAGTTGATAGTAACAAAACTCAAAGCCTTAAACAAATGTTCTCATTGTATGCTAGGCCAGACAGAGCTATTAATTTTTTACTTTTGTTTGATTTTCCTTTTGTATTTTTTTAAATATTGGATTTGTGAAAGAGGTGGGAGATACTTGGTTATCCTACTTGTAAAACCATATACAAATCAAGCTCACAATTTACATGTTAAGTACTTAATACAAAATAAAGAAAATCTCCAGAAGATTGAAGCATATCATTGATGTCCATGGTTGAGGCCATTGATGCAGCTGCAGGAACAAGGATGAGGATGAGATTATCTACTAGTTACCACCTTTAGCTTCTCAATGAGCAGAACACAATGCTTATAACTCGTGGTGATAACAGGGACCTTAACCTCTTATTTATACAAGTACAAGTCCTAAGAATCCTCCCATTAAGGCTTTGTTAAGGATCAAGTCTTCTATATTAGAATCCTAATGCATCACAGTTTTAGGACTTCGTTGTAGTCCAAATAATGGATTTCTAATTCAATATATAGATACACTATCACATTAGATATCTAGGTAGATTCTCCTTCCAAATTCATGTTGTACTAGATTTGATATTAATTGATTTTTATGTTACTCTAGGATAACTAGAGATAAGTCCATATTCAATTTTAACAATCTCCCACTTGGACTAAGTTATCCAAGGTAATCAAACCATAACATCAAGTTCTGTACAACCTAGTTAATTGTGCAGCAGAATAAAGAAAAGTTTCAAAATCCATTCAGCATAGTCAAAATACAGCCACTTATATATGCAAAGCAAGGAAAAGCATACACTTAAATAAAATGCAACACTTCCAGACAACTAACACAAGGTTCTGCATTCCACATATGCTACTATAAATACAAATGATGCAGTATATGAACAATGTGTATCACCAGGAGATCATATACCTTAAGGGTCCAATTGAATGTTTCAAAATGAAACTCAAGCAAAACTGAAACACTGATGATCTTATGCATGTACTTAACTGAATCAACATGCTGACTAAAACTCAAGACCATCTAATATCATAATAATTCAAGATTAGAAAATGAAATTTACATAAAGTTGCAGCAATTAATAAAACTTGAATGAAATACTACGAGATTTTATCGATAGATCAAAAGTCAATAATACATACAGTTGTGATAATAATAACTTCCAAATCGCAACTACAAAACTTACAAGAACTTAGAAAAACACAAAACTTTTAAAATTTTCTCCTACTAAACTAGCTCACTATGAACTCAAGATTTTAAACTAGGCAAGACACCAATATTCTCTGTATGCTTCTTGAAGGCAACTACTGACAATGCCATGGTGAAAGGATCTGCAAGCTGTGAGTCAGTGTCAATGCTTAACACAGAGATTTCACCATGTTTACTCTTTCTCTCACACTATAGTACTTAAGATCAATGTGCTTTGAGTTATTTGATCTTTTACTGTTTTTACTAAAAAACATTGGAGCCTCATGGTCACAATACATTTCAAGTGCATCAGCAACAATATGACTTAAAATTTTAGTCTGCATTAGAAAATTTCTAATCGAAAGTCCCTCACATACTCTTTCAAACATTTCAATGAACTCGGCCTGCATTATGGATGTTGTAACTAGGGTATGTTTCATAGTTTTCCATAGGGCTGTCAATTATGACACACCTGATAATACAACTCGAAACCCGCACGAAATAAAGCGGGTTGAACCAGCACGATTAAAATGCGGGTCGATCGCTGGTGAACCCGCCATGATCCATTTAATAAATGGGTTGGCCGCAAGTCAACCCACCAACACGAAGTAAACCCGTATAACCCGATTATGCTATACTTCATCTTGAAATTTTGGAAGTTGGTAGTATTTGATCCTAGGATTAGACAATTTGAAATGTTTTACTTCACCATTATTGGATTTAGTTATTTATGAATTATGTATAATTATTTATATTCTTCGTCATGTGGAGTTTTTAGTGAATTTAATCAATTTATGCATTTTTTTGTTACTTAAATAGGTAGCAATCACTACTACAAAAACTGCATCACACAACAGTGGAAATCTGTTGTGTGATGTGGACCATGTCTGTCGTCTATCTCGATGTTGTGTGATGAGCACACTCACACAACGGTGAAACACCGTTGTGTGAATATCATAGACACAACGCACTGCTTATTACCGTTGCACCAATTCTGGGCATGCCAATGCCAGAAATTGGATGCGGCGCATTTTCGATAGTGATCAGACAACAGAAGTAAGTACACGCTGTTGTTGGTTAACTTCTCAGACAACATAAAAATAACACTCAGACAACAGAAGTAAGTACACGCTGTTGTTGGTTAACTTATCATACAACAGAAAAATATGGCGACTGTTGTTGGTTGTTCCTTCACACAACAAGTATTGTAAGTAACTGTTGTATGTGTGAGGCTTAGTGTTGAATTCTTCACAAGTCATACAACACATTGTTTCTATACCGTTGGGTGATTTAGCATTGGACAACTGATACAGATTTGTTCTGTTGTGTGAGTACTAATGAGACAACAAAATTTTATAGAGACCGTTGTGTGATTACAAGTTATTTGTTGTGTGATTAACGACATATGCGTATTCATACCACGTAATTTAATTCACTATTGTTCATGCATTATGGATATTGTACCTGGAATATTTGCACAAATATAATGCTCAATATATATTATGTAATGAAGTACTTTAATTCAAGCGTCTAGTGTACCAAAAGAGCTAGCAGCCTTTGTCAATCATCTATACATTTATGTATCCACACCATAAAACCAAAAAAGAAGGCATTCTAGCTAGCTTGATAGCTGCTACATTCTAGCTAACATTGAAAAATAGCAAAAGCTGATACAAACAAATCTTTGCTAGACAAATATTTGCGACTAAAGTTCTCTCATACTTGCATAGTGTAGTGCTAAGGGAGCTGCACCTAGTGTGTCGGGTGGATGCTCCAGTTCCAACTTCTTTTTCAAAATGATCTGTTTGAGCTTACTTGACTTGAGCTGCTCCAACAATTCCAATTAAAAATCCAGCAAACTGTAAACAATACTAGTAACTTGAGTAAAGACAAACTGGTACAAACCATTTTGGTTTCATCTCGATACTGGGCTCAAATAGAAAATGATCAAATAGAAAGGCTTTTCTCACCTGTGGTATTCAGCATAGTCACAGTCATAGCTAATCGGCAGCTCAAATAACCTGAACATTCAATTCACATCTGCCAAAAGGAAAAAAGAAGAAGACAAACATCAATAACTATATAGCTTCAAAAATAAGCTATTTGTTGGGTCCATTGGTTCTGTAGTTTGGTGAGTAGAGATAGAAGAAGGGAAAAAAAAAATAAGAGAAAGAAAGAGAGAGAGAAACTAGTCTCTGGATGTGTGTACGGCTAGCCCCATCATTACAGAACCTAAAATATTAAACTGATTTTATCGTCGATGTCATGGATATCTAACAAAGTTTTACCAGCTGATGAGAAATTGGAGCTTTTAAATTTTAATCAAAGAATGCTCAACTGTGGAGCATTGTCAGAAATCCATGAAAGAGGCTGTAAAGGCAAATGAATTTCTCTTAGGATGAAAACTGACAAACATACATTCTGCATTCCAAAATCTGCTTGCGAATTGCACCTATATCTAAAATTATATTGATTAGCCTCCCATTAACAAGCTCCAACACCAACTCAAAATATAAAGGAAAAGACATTCCAAATTCAAACAACAAAGATCCATATATATTAAAAAGATAGGAAGATAGCTTGCCACATCTAAAAACTTACAAATCCGCAGGAAACATAGCCTATAGCAACTCCAGTCGGTATACACATATAAAATATTGCTAGCCATGCTGATTTCTGGACCCACAATGAACAAATACTCAACAAAATTAGGAGCATCATGTAACAAAGTTTGTAAGGAATATTAGAGGTTAAAATAGCTATGAATATGCAAGATATCTACCTGGTAAAGAGGACGCCAGAAATCAGAAAGAAGCAAATCCTTCTCCAAGACAAGGATTATAATCTCCAATGAGAGTTGCACAGCCTTCTCTAAGAGTTTCCCGTACACTTGATTTGTTCGTTCAGTTATAATGGTATTGACACCTGGCAGAAGGATGCCCATGATGTTCCGGAAAACAGATTTTCCACTCATAAAGTCCTGTAACAAGTAGTAAGAGTAAAAATGGTTTTAATAATGTGGTTCTGCATTAAGTGTCAGCAATCATATTACTATAATAGAATTACTTATGAAGAATGGAATTCCACAATTATCAGCAAGCTTACTGTAATATCATAAGATAGAACACATTTTAAAGCAATAAGCAAACAAATTGAGTAAAAGCAAAGAGAAGTCCAGCAAGGAGAAGGAAGATCACTAAACTCTACCAGAAGTGATAGGAGGAAAAAAAAAACCATGGCAGAATCAATAGCACATGCATGCTGGATTTGATATTCAATGAGCAGCACATATGAACAGATGCACATGATGAACACATACTTTTAGCAATTCTAGAATTGGTAGCTGCATCTGGAGTGAAGATTGTGTTACTGTTGAAAGCTGAGATTGATCAATGACACCATCAATATCCTCTTCACTGATGTCATACAGACTCAACATCCTGCACATTAATTCATATGAGATAAAAAAAATAGTCATTGCCATTTTGACTGCAGTGCTTTAAGAAAATGATACAGAAAATCGTAGTTTTCTTACTAATACAACTATTTAATAAGAAGTGCCTGATCATCTTTTAAAATACTTCTGTCATAGCACATATCCAAGTATGCAATTGCATGTTACACGCTTTAAATAAAGTCAATTACCTGTAATCAACACATGCCACTATGATGTTTCTTTCAGCCAACTGCAGACCTAAAAGAGAACCCCATGCTTTATACCTAAACCAGCATGAAACTGTAGAAACTTAATGTCAAATAAATAACTAAATGCCTACACATACCTAAGCAGAAATTTAATCTAAATATGCTTCACCTGAAAGAAAAGGACAATATCATCTCTACGCCTTTATATGAATTCATGAAAGAACAAGAAGAGATATTCAAGAATTACTGAACTAACAATTTCCAAGAGTTGTTAATCACTACTTTCATCTATTAAAAAATAAAAACTCACCCAATAATCCACGCTCCACCAGTTACAAACACCACAACTGGCTTTTTCCCATCAGTATTTGTCGGTAAATATGGATCCAACCTGTAAACGATACATGGTGAAAATGGTTTACAAATTCTATTTAAAAGGAAAGAACTACATACGTACCCTTTAACATAGTTCACCTACCTATTTCTTGGTTGATCTCCATAAACAATACTACGGCGGACCTGGCTTGAAAAGTAATAGCAATATGCAACTGCAGAACAAAAAATAGCAAGAATTCTGAGTTATCATCTATTGGCCTACGAACAAAAAAAAATATCCCAGATTATCATGCAATAGGCATGCATTTCCGTGCATATTGTTGAAGGATATTGCTCTCTCCTTGCTTCTATTTCATTGAGCTCAAATTGCATATCATACACCTGTAACATACATGAGTTTCAACATATACAGAAGGTATAGGAAAAGTAAATTTCCTGCCAAACTAGCCACCTGAAACCTAGCCTTAAAACAGAGAATATGACTAGTGTCAATTTGTCAATAAAGTATGTCAGGAACCTAGCCTCTTACAATGTTCATTATGACACCACAGCCTTGGTCAATCATAGCTTGACAAAGCTCCTCAGCTTTTTCTGGTTGTTTACATTTTCCTAGCATGACTATTAGCTTATTGTAAACACCAGGATTAACACCATTATATACATTCCTACATCAACTCATTAACTACGCAAAAATTGATCAAATGGAAAAACCTCAAGCACATAGATTGCTTAAATCCTAGCATAGTAAATCCTTCAACCAAATGCAGAACAACTTAACAAGCACAACCCAGATAGAAATTTCAAACACCCAATTCTCGATAACCAAGTCAGAATAAAACCAAGGTAAAAAGGAGTGACCTTGAGAGCAGACTCCCACCGCAGAGCAGTGATTCTCTCATAGAGGGCTTCGAGCACAATCCTCTGAAGCAGTCTCCTGGAGCCTTACAGATATCAGTTATACTATTGCTAATTCATGACAATTACAACTTCATTATAGAATTTTAATGACCAATATGACAGAGAACCAAACAAAGATCACTACTTTAAGCTCAGTGAGCGGAGAGAGAACAATACATGAGGTGCTACAGTTGTTTGAAAGAATCCAAATCCTGAGCATTAATTGGGGTTTTCAATTCATTCGATACCTCCATTGATGCTTCCGTAATCACTTATTTCTCAATCTGATCCATCACCTTCAACTATCTCTGCAACAATCAGCAGAAGAAGAAGAACAAGAAGAAGATGAGAGGGAGAGGGAGAGAAATAGATAGAGAGAGAGAGAGAGAGACTTACATTCGGATTTGCCAGAAATCTTGAATTCCAAATTCCCAAATTGAAACGCTTGCCAGCGACTTTCAAGTACTTAGAATCTATCTTGTTAACGACCTCTGTGGCCGAATCGTTAAACGCTTGAATCACTCAGATTTATGAGAATCCTGAATTCGAAATCCCCAAATTGAAAATCAAATTAGGATTTGCCAGAAAACCTAGAACAAATTGAAGCTATTAAGCTAGAGTAGTAGAGAAAAGTGAACTGACCTATTTCCGAGGTCGCCGAAGAAGTGGAGATCGGAGTTGTTGATGTTGAGGCAGTGGTCCTTGCGGTCGAGGACTGACTTGATGTCGTCCATGTACGTCTGCGAAATTCTCGTTGGCGAGCTTGTGGTGGCGTGGACTTTCTCCTCGCAAGCCCAGGACAGCAAGGCCTCGTAGAAGCAGCACAACACGTTCACCTTCACCGTCTTGCTCACCTTCGCCTTCTGCATATCTTCAATTAACCCTAGTTTGAAGGCGAGGAGGAAAGTGAAAGGAGATCTGGGGCACTCTATCTTCTCCGTTGCCCAAGAGGATTTGGATTTCAGGGAGAAAGAATAGAAGCAACAAAGGGCAGCGAGGAAGGGGATTTGGATTTCGGAGGAGAAACAAAGGAGTTGGGAGTTTGGGACCGAGAATAGCTTTTGTCAAGAGAGGGGCTTAGGCTTAGAGTTTTACTGAGAGAGAGGGAACCTGTCTTATCTTTCTTTTCTTTTCTTTTATCTGATTGTGGTGGCATACTTTGTTCCTCCAATGCCACAACGGAGCAATTAAAAAACTGTTGTATGAGAGTATACATAAATGATATTTGTCAAAAGAGAATGAGGGAAATTTTCCGCTGCCGAGGTTTGGTGGAAGGATTTCAAATCGATTTGAGCCTTCAGACAACAGAATACCTACAATATGTTGTGTCATATTTTATATCATACACTAGGTATACTTAGTAGAAGGTGTCAAATTTTTACAAAATTGGCGCCCAGCCAAAATTTGGCGCAAAATTTTGCACCCGATTCTAGTCATACAACATAAATAACTATACTGTTGTAGCTTGCAACATTCACACAACAGAACATGCATAATTCTGTTGTGTGATATAATGGGTGAACTTGTCTTTGGAGGGAATTTTGAGTTCAGTGATGGCGGGATATCTATCGATAAATTTTGTGTCATTTAGATAACGGAACATGCATAATTGTGTTGTGTGATAGAGCTCTGAAGAAAAAGTTCACAATTTGGTAGTATTCCCACAACAGAACTTTATTAACAGCGTTGTGCAATGGAGTTCACGTTATCAGACGACAGTCAGTTTTTAATCTCTTGTCTGATAGGTGTTGTGTGATGCAGTTTTTGTAGTAGTGAATGTTGACCCTTAAATGAGTCATTTTGTCCAACACGACACGATCTATTTATTAAATGGGTTAAGCGGGTTGGAAATGGGTAACCCGTTTAATAAATAAGTTGGATTTGAGTTTAAATTTTCGGCACAATTATTAAATGGGTTGGGTTTGAGTTTATCTTTTGTGACACGACAAATGCCTTGACCCGACACAAACCCAACCCGACACGACCTATTGACAGTCCTAGTTTTCCATGTAACAGCTCTTCCTGCAAGCATGAAAACATATCTGCAAGTTAATCTCTTGGAATCAGGATAGTTTCCTGCAAAATCAGAATCAGTGTATCCAACAAGTTTCAAGTCTTTCACTTTTCTATACACAAGAATGTGATTTTTTTGTCATCTGTAAGTACCCGAGTACTTTCTCCAGCTATCCAATGCTCATGGCCTGGATTGGATTGAAATGTAGATAAAATGCCAACTACAAAGGACAGATAAGTTCTAGTACAGACTTGAGCATACGTGAGATTTCCAACGAGCCTTGCATAAGGCTTTGTCTCCATATCCACTTTCTCTACTTCATTCTTTAGGCTCTGCTTCTTAGTGAGTGAGTTTATCTCCCTTAGACATTGGAACCTCCCCTGATGCACAAGTTTACATTCCAAATCTTTTCAAAATTCTGGCAATGTAATTTTGCTGAGATAAACCTAGCAGGCCTTGTGCTCTATCTCTTTTAATTTCTATTTCTAGTACATATGATGCTAACCTAAATCTTTCATGTCAAAGTTCTTTAACGGAAAGACTTTGTTTCTTTACATAGCTTTATATTGCTACTGGCCAATAGAATGTCATCAACATAAAGTACTAGAAATATAAATTGGTTTCCAGATGTTTTGAGATAAACACATTCATCCACTAGATTTTTTGTAAATCCAAAAGATAAGATTACAGAATTAAACTTCTTGTACCATTGCCTAAAAGCTTGTTTTGGGTCATAAATTGATTTTCTCAATTTACAGACCAAGTCTTCACTTCCAGCTTCAATGAAGCCTTCTACTTGCTTCATATAAATCACTTCGTCAAGCTTCCTATTCAAGAATGCTATCTTAACATCCTGGGAAACTAGTGCCATTATAATCTTAAAAGAGTCTTTGGTTGAAACTGGGGAAAATGTTTCAGTAAAGTCAATGCCCTCATTCTGTGTACACCCTTTGGCAACTAACCTAGCTTTTGTCTCTCAATGTTCCCATTTGCATCTGTCTTGGTCATAAATACTCATTTGCAGCATATAGCCTTATGTTTAGGGTATGGTTTCACTAATTCCCAAACTGCATTTTGGCTCATGGAATCAATTTCATCTTCTATAGCTTGTTTCCACTCACTTGATTGACTGCTTTCAATGACTTGATGAAAGTAACTGGATCATGTCATCTGCAAGATCAATTTCAACTTCATGTTCTTGCAGATAAACAACGTAGTCAGAATCCCCCCCCCCCCCCCCCCCATAAGTTGATTAATTTGCTTTCTCTCTGAGACCTTCTTAGTTTAGGGTTTTGATCAGGTTATGGTTCTATAGGCTGAACTTGAGGTTCCACAGGCTCAGGTTGATTAAGTAAGGGCTCAAGTATAGCTTGATCATCTTCAAAATGCATTTCTTGATCAACAATTTGATCTTGTGCATTTTGAGTTACTGGAACACTGATGGCTGCAGGTGTCTCCTAAACTAAAGGCAATATATTTTTAGTATGCACATCATCCACAATTTCTTCAAATTCTGAAGACAAATCTTCAAAACTTGTATTGTGAATTTTCTCATCCAAGAATTTGACTTGATGTGTTTCAAAAATTCTTGGTGAGTGTTGAGCTGCATAAAGTCTACAGCCTTTTGATTTTTCAGGGTAACCTATAAAATAGCAGCTTACAATTTTGGGATCTAACTTGTTAATCTTTGGATTATATATCCTAGCTTATGCAGGGCACCCCCATACATGACAGTAATGGAGGCTAGGCTTTCTGTCATACCATAGCTCAAAAGAAGTCTTTTCTATGGCTTCGCTAGGTGTCCTGTTGCAAATATAGTTTGCAATGCCTCACCCCACAAAAACCTAGGTAAACCTGTTGTACACATAATGCTTCTGACCATATTCAAAAGAATCCTATTCTTTCTCTCAGCCACACCATTTTGCTAAGGAATATATGGTGTGGTATATTGAGCTTTAATGCCTTATTCCTGTAAATACAAGGCAAATGGACCCTTTTGTTGTCCACTCTCTATGTATTTTCCATAAAATTCACAACCCCTGTCTGATCTAACAGTTTTGATTTTCTTTTCTAGTTGTTTTTCTACTTCAGCCTTAAAGATTTGAAAAGCTTTAAGTGCTTGAGATATTTTTGAAAGTAGATAAACATAACAATATTTAGAAAAGTTTTAGAAAAGTCATCAATGAAAGTGATGAAGTATACATTACCACAGATGGTTTGAGTTCTAAATGGACCACAAATGTCAGTGTGTATGAGTTCTAAACGAGTTTGGCTTCTGTGTGCAATCTTTTTCCTTAAGTTTGTTATTTTTGTCTTAAAACATTCAACCCAATCTTCTAAATGAGAAAAGTCAGGTTCATTCGAGATATTGTTTTTCACCGGAATTTTCAATCTCTCTTTTGAAATGTGGTGGAGTCTTCTATGCCCCAAATATGCAGACTTGCCATTACTTTTAATTCTTTTAACACCAGTTAAAGTGTTACTCAATGTGTTATTATTTTCAAAAAGTGAAATTTCTTGTTGACTTTGTGAACAATTTATCTGCAGCCCTGCAGGTAGTCATTGAAGATAACACCAGAACCAATCTTAATTGAATCTTTAGAAATAATAATTCCACTGCTATCAATGAGAAGTCTACAACCAGATTTGACTAAAAGAGAAACAGAAACTAAATTCCTTCTCATGGAAGGTACATAAAAAATATTATCCAAAACTAACAACTTTCCTAAACCAAGATCTAATTTTAAGGTTCCAATAGTTTTGACTGCCACTCTCATGCCATTGCCTACACACAGGTTCACTTCTTCAGACTCTCTTCCTTACGAATCCCTGCAGAGAATTTGTGATATGTAAGGGACTACTTGAATCAATCCACCAAGTTTTTGGTTCAACAATAACTAAGTTTATTTTTAAATAAAATACTGAATTAGAAAACTTACCCTTCTTAATCAACCAGTTCTTAAAACCGGTGTAATCTTTCTTCATGTGACCTATTTTCTTGCAAAAGTAGCACTTAAACCTGAATGGCTTCTGGTCCTTAGTTGCTGTAGAGGTAGACCATTTGGTGATGGTTTTGGTAGGCTTCATCTTATTGTGGTTTTGGTTTTTCTTCTTAGGTTTCTCCACAAGGTTCACAGAGGTGGTTAGCTCTCTCTCTTTCTTAATCCTGTCTTTTTCATCAACACAGATGGCTATTAGCTCCTTAAGTCTCCATTTTTCTTTCTAAGCATTGTAGATACTCTTGAGTTAGCTAAAGCTATTAGGCAAAGAATGTAGTGCACCATGCACTACATTATCATCAATGACTCCCATCTGGAGATGAGATGAGCATTAATCTCTATGAGCATTGTAGAATACTCATCTGTTTACACCATATCATGACATAGGAGACCAATCTCCCACACCACTTCCACCAACATCAATAGTCATTTCTCACTCTCTCTCTCTCTCACTCTCTCTCTCTCTCTCTCTCTCTCTCTCTCTCTCTCTCTCTCTCTCTCTCTCTCTCTCTCTAATTACTTGATGTATTGTATTATGTTGAAGTTTGTTTATCTAGTTATGAGTGAGTAGTGAACTTGTTGGCGCTAGAGTTGAAAGCCCTAGCTAATCTTGCATGACAATATCGGTGTGAATACTATGTTTGATGCAAGTTTCCTTTATCATCTTCACATATTAAATCAAAAGTTGAATGCATTTACTTAGATCTAATTCATTTGACTCAATTTGTTTGCCATGACATAAAATTTTGCTAAGAGATTGATTACCTTTAGGCAAAAGAAAGCATGAAAGCACATCATGTCTGCATGTGAGGATAGTGAGCAAAAATCACCTAGAACTAGGATTGGTTTACTTGCTTGATATCTAAACTCTAATCTTTATGCATCTAGGAACAATAAATTGAGACTTAACTAGTAGGGTTATGATCAATGGACACATTATTTGTCACAATTTTTTACACTTCTTTGAAGCCCTTACATATAAAAACACTTAATGATTTTGATTTATTGTCTTTAATGACATGGCATTAAATTTCTTTCCAACAAAAATTAAAACTAAATTATTTTCTTTATAAAAAAGAACTAAAATAGAAGATGGGATTAGAACACGATCAAAATCTAATAAGAACGTACAGAAGAATAAGAACTCCAACTTCTGAACAAGATTACTATTCTTAAGGGCGAAAAACCAGAATTAGAGAAGGAAGAGGATTCTATAAGTGAGAGTTCAAAGCACAAGGCCAGTTCAATTGGGGATTCTACTGATAAGCAAGAAGGTTAGCCAGTCCGGTGCTTCTTGATTTAGCATTGACTATCGGAAAGGGTATTGCTGGGATGGTGCAGTATTTAGATTCTCAGTCATTGTTCTTGTTGAGATGAACAGTAATTAGTGGCCACTATTGTTTTTCTTAAACATACACTGAAGAGAAGATCCCCTAGGGATCAGTCTATAGAGTTACCAAATGCTAACAAAGGCAGCGCTGCATTGATAGAGAAATATTTTTTTTCAGGTGCCAACCAGTCTAATATTTCACCATTGAAGTTACAAAAATGAAAAGACATTCTTAAGTGGTCAATTGGATCATTATGAAGTTGAAAAGAAGTCCTCCATTCGTAGGACTATTAACCCCAATTCAAAACCTAAACTACAAAATATATAATAATCTACAACTCTAATTCGATGGATATATGAATCAAGCTATCATCCCCTCGTATGGTTTCATAATTGGTCTTTGATCTGTAAGGAAGACAAGTTTTTGTTCTTCTCTTACATTTTTTTTTTCCTCATCCAAGTGTTTCCGTGTTTTTTCTTTACAAAAGAAAATTTAATCTAATATTATTTTAATTTTTGTTAGAAAAAAATTGAATGCCATGTCATTAAAAACAATTAATCAGAACCATTAAATGTTTTTATATCTAAGGGCTGCAAAGAAGTGCAAAATTGTGTCAAATAATGTGTCCATTGATCTGACCACCCTAACTAGTAATATAATTTGTACTTATGTAGTCAATTCTAGACTTATCCAGTTGGAATTGATAAAATAAAAGGAGTTTATGCCTTAGTAGTCCTACCATGATGCTTAGAGGGTAATTGGGTTCTGAGATTGCACCACTTGTTGTTTGAACATCAATGCATGCAAGAGAGGCTATGGCAGACAACCTAATCTCTATCTTCCATCCATTTTATAACAACTTGTTTAGCTTAGCTTAGTTTACATTACTTGTTCTAGTTGTTTTAATTTGAATCACAACAATTTCCAACTTCAAAATCAATCCACCACACACCATCTTGCACATACTCACCATGAACTTTGGTTCACCTATGATCCTTTATTTGTGATTATACACTTGCATATTCTTCTAGCATCCTATAGCTTTTTCCCTAGCTAGAAAATGATTTGCTAATCCTCGTGGGTTTAACATCCTTACTTAATCTCCTATTCTATAACTTATACCTCTTTCACTTGAGGGTGACTTCAATGATAACAAGTTTTTGGCTCATATTCCTGAGACCCACATGTAAGAACTCACTATTGGTTTTTTAGCTGTATTCTTGGGTGTTTGTCAAGCCTTCAAAGCCTACCATTGAAGAAATAGTAACAAAGAAGTTGCTATTGCCTATTCTCACCAATCAAGGGTGTCTACTAACCCAACTGACACCAATCAGAATGGTGTCTTTTGCTAGTTTTGTAGTAGTGAAATCTTGGAAAGGATTTAGGCATTAGTATTCCACCATGGCCAAATAAGATCTTGCCCTAAAAAGATGAATATCCTTAGATTGCCAATTTATGCCTTTTGTAAGCCTTTCACTTCCTTGCACCACATGTCTTACCCTCTAGCTTAAACACTAGCCTTACCCTTTACAAACTTTCTTACTAAGCAATGTGAGATTGTGTATGTCAAGATGCTTACAGAAATAAGTTTGGGGTGATTGAAAAGAAATAAGTGTGAAGGAGTACTATGTGTGTTATGTAATTTTAATTTCTCTACATTTCAAGAAACTCAAAAAAAAAAAAAAAGGATAGAGAGAGAGAGAGAGAGAGTCCAAAAAGAAAGTTTTTCTAGCTTAATATGTAATTTCTATTTCAAAGTTTGGGGGAGTGACTAAGAGAGTGAGTCATTTTGAGCGTCTTAGGTTCTTAAGTTTTTAAAATATCAACAAGAGAGTTACTTAGAATTTCTGATTTCCTTTCCATTTTATTTCTTTAGCCTCTCACCCTAAGCCTCATTACAACCTATCAAAAGTCCTTTTGATCCAAGATGACTTGTGCATGACTCGTGGAGATGATTGAAAATCAAGCATATGATGGCATTTGCATGAGATTGTTTGAGTGATAGTGTAGCTAACCAATAAACACTTGTGTAAAAATTAGAGTGGAAATCTAATGAGTTTATGATTAGCATGGTTTTGTTGCGTAAGCTTGGTTTCGATGCATCAAAATGACAATCAAGTAATAGCACACACTTCACTCTAGCGTTTGGCCCATAACTTCATAAACTTTTAAGAAATAACAATCTAGATTTTCTTGTTTTAAGCTAATTGTTTTATTTGAGGATAATACTAGAAGGATTAGGTACTGTTAGTTTTTTTATATTTCCGATTTGGGTTAATGCTTTTGCTTGAGGACAAGTAATGTTCAAGTTTGGGGGTATTTGTTGAGTCACAATTTACGTATGTACTTGTACCCCAAAACTATGAAAATTGACTTGTCTTCCATACTATTTTGTCATACTTAATCCATTTCCTTTTGTTTGTAAGAAATGAAAATGCCCAATTTATGGCTTGAAATTGGAATAAAAAAATCTATGAGGAGAAGGCATGGAATTTGAGCGAAACAAATGCTAAGTGGTTCTGGTGAGCTTTTTCGGTGAGCCGCCATTGATGGAAAACCCCTAGTCCAGCCAAGGAGGACCATGGTGGTGGGAATTCGATCTCCTCTTTGAAATTCAAATATGTTCCCTACACCTTCTCCTTTTAGAGCTTTGCATGCATTTGGGATCATTTTGGGGTCAATGGTGTAAGAGCATATCTATAATTTTAGGTGACAAGACCTGCTCCGGATTTCACCCTGAAATCCGATATGGCTCTACGGGGCCCAACCTAGGAATAACTCTACCGAAAAGTCGACAGAGTCACCCCTAAATATGGGCTACCCAAAACTTGTAGAAAACAAACTTCAAAAATCAAACATCATCCTCAACTCCTAGAGCCACTCTGTTCCCCTATTCACAACAAACTCCACAACACAACACAAGTCTCAACTTAAGAACATTTAACCACTAGGTTATCAGAGCAATCTAATACACATGGTATACAAGAAAATAAAATAGAAAGGTAAAGGCTCGATAAGTCCTACAATGCGGAAGCAGTGACAGTAATGCCTCAACACCATGTACGGCCGACCTCAACTAATATAGCCTGCAAACTGGGCATTTGAAACTGAAGGGCACATGGGAAAAATATTTAAAAACCGTTAGAGTGAGTGGACGAAAAATAAGTAATCTCGAAGGAAAACAAATATAAGATTTAATGCTTTCCCAAATTATTCTCTTAAAAACCAAGCATGCAGTAAGATCTCGTGAAAAACTCTTAATCCTCCTCTTTACTGAAATCTCAAATATGTATTGTAAAATATCTTGAAAACCGTCTCGAAATCTCTTTAAAATCTCATATGATAAGTACCCCAAAATCATTCAAAAATCTCAAAAATCTCGTAGTCTCATAAATCTCGTTAAAATACTCATATCTCAGAATAGGTGATGACTAGCAGGAACTGCCAACTAGTTATCTCATGTCACCTGGAAGGTACTGCCAACCAGGGACGCATCAAAGTGTACCACCGACCAGAAGAGGAGGTGATGGTTAGAGGTTACTGCCGGCTAACCAAAGATAGTTAAAGGGTACTGCTGACTAACTATCTCATGCCATCTGGAGGGTACTGCCGACCAGATAACGCATCGGAGGGTACTGCCAACCGAAATATTTTAGAGGGTACTGCCGACTAGAATAGTATCTGGAGAGGACTACCAACCAGGTTATGCATGCATGCGCTAACATATTTAATTACCTCCTCGAATAAACTGAAATCAAACACATTAATAAATGCTTTCGGAAATTAAAACAATATTAACTCGGTAAATCAATAATAAATCGTCGAAAGCATAATTTGTGAACTCTCAAGAAATCGATCACACTCAAGTATCTAAATATCAAACTTGTAATATTTAAATCTCCATTACTCTCTCAAAACTCGATACTCAAAATGCTCAATAGAAATCATCATAAAATCTCAATAATTCACCAACTTTCCGAAAGAAATCATAATAGCTCGAATACTCGAATATTATCACCAATCTATCAAAAATGAAATTAGGAAATTCAGATAAATAATCAATTAAAGAAAATCATTATATTGTAAAATCATATATTAAATCTCAATCGGAAAATAATAAAAAGGAAAAAGACTAGTATGTGGTTGATCAAACAGAGAGAGGTAAAGTATTGCTTTTATCAATTTTCCTAGCAATAATCAATTGGATAGTGTAATTAACAAGTTTGTGGAAATTAAAGAATAATCTCACTAAGAGACAAAAGAAAATAGGTCTATTACATCACATCTTTTAAGGGTAAAATCTCCCTATAACTTTATTTTAAACTTTTAGATTTGTTATTTGTATATTGCTATGTTTCTACTTTTGAATTAACTTAGAAATCATAGCCTTATATAGGGTGTTAAACCAGTGTCTTAATAGTTATGACACAACATTTAACGGGCTCGTTTTAACTTGTATTTTATCGATGACCTCAAAATTGATTTTGGATTTTGAGAATCTTTCCAATACATCATTTCAGCTTCCAATAATTTTAAATTCTCCGATTGATCGATTAACTTCTCAAGCTTGAATCCTTGAATCGAAGTTTTCAAGTCCCTCTACGATTTTTCACTTTCGCTTTTGCAAATTTTGGAGACGTCACAAATAGTACTCTCTTGTTCTCGGGGTTCACCCGTGATTTGCTAGCATGGGTAGTTGTTTACCTACGGAGGTAAGGAATTCCTAGCTTACCTATAATTAAACTGCATTCTACTATATCATAGGTAAAGTACAATGGATCATGTCTAAGGAAAAAATATATTTGCATGGACCATTTGTTAACAAGAAACAGGAAAAGCTCCTTAATTTCAAGTTAGTAATGCACCTGGGTAGACTTGGAAATGGCTTTTGGCTACTCTGCATCCACACTCCGAATTTTATTACATACAGACATACTAGTTGTGGTTCTTTTATAATATATGATTGTAAGTCTGTCACTATCTATGATTGCTTTCAAAGCAATTGTGTGTACAGTAATAAAAGCAATTAATTAACTGGATGTAGAACGTCTTACAAAATCACCCATTACGTAACTGGAATGTTTTGATCGGTTCAACTCACAAACCACTAGTTGCTATATAATGGAAAGACAGAAGTACATCAAAAACTTGGACAAAACTGTCTTTTCAGAGTCCAAGTCTGCAATTCTTATCATTCTCTGAATATACCTTCATCTCCAAAAAGAGAGAACAATCTTGTCTATGTAGTAGTAGCATGGAACCTTCATATGAACTATCAAAATCCCCTTAATCATTGCCACTAAAAAATTCCTTAAAATATCCAGTTTTAAGGCCATAGATATCTAACCAAAGATACTATACAAGTGTTAATTTATAAATGAACCATGTGCTTGATTATCTTAAGTTCCCAAGACTGCAAGCCAAGTAAAAATTAGTAAACATGCAAGTATCGATTCATAGTCGTCAAGACTCCTAGCTAGACATAATTGGACTTTTGATTGACAAGGCGCTGAGCTAAATAGCCTCCTTGGCACAAATTCAATGTATCAGCATTGCCTATGTATGTAACTATGTATAACACACCAAATGACAGAACATAAGTGGATGATCACCAATTCATATATGCAAATGCCCATAAAATGTTACTGAAAGCCTTACTTCTGTTCTGCCACTTTTCATTTTGCATTTCCAGGGGTATCAGTAGATGGAATGAAGAACAAGTGAAGGATAGTGACCTTTTAGCGTCCAAAGAAAGTGACTCTGAGTTGCGTTTCTTCAGCCCGGCAACTCTAGCTACCGGTATGTTGGAATTTGGTATTCTAAGTCTAATATATCTGAACAAACAGTTGTATGGGTTGCAAACAGGAACAATCCCATCAGTGATACCTCTGGTGTCCTCACAATAAGCAGGTATGGAGTACTAGTGCTCTATGCTCATAACAGGGAGAGTATTCCTATGTGGTACACAAATGTGTCGCAGTTGGTCCAAAACTCAAGCACTTTATCTGCACAGCTTTTAGATACAGGAAATTTAGTTATGTTCCAGGATGATAAAACTAGGATATTTATAGGGAAAAGTTTTGATTATCTTACAGATACTGTAATCCCAGGTATGAAAGTGGGGATATTTGGGAAACTGGGTTAGAATGGAATATAACATCTTGGAAGTCGCAAGATGACCCTGAAGCCGGGGACTATACCAATAGGCTATATTCAAATCAAACTGCAATCCCTGAATTTTTTATATACAAAGGTACATGCCGGTATTGGAGAAGTGATTATTCCGGGATTAATTTTGTCAGTAACCAGTACAATACTAATATGTGGTATGGACAGTGTGGTGCCAACAGTTAATGCAGCCCTGACATTTTTGAGTATGATTTACCAGGATATGAACTGAAGTCTTTAAATGATTGTAATCAGAGAAATGGGTCGGATGGATGTGTGAGTAAGTGAGTTGAAGTGTCAAAAGTGTGGGAATGGAGAAGGTTTGTGCAGATGGTAAAAGTCAAGGAGACAGATACATCAAAAGCTGCAAGGTTGGAAAGAATTATGAGTGCCAAAAAGTGCAAGCAGCAGTGCTTAAGAAATTGTTCTTGCACAGCATATATGAGCATGGACATTGAAGGGCGCATTGATTGCTTGACACGGTATGGTGAGTTTCTGGACATCACAGAGCACACTGCAGTGGGACGAGATCTTTATGTTCATTTAGATCATATGGAATCGGGTACTAACTTGCAAATGAAGAAATTTCAATTAATTTTTTTTATTCAAGAGAATCTGTGAAAATGACTGGACTGGTTGTTTGTCCAGGTTAGGGGTCATCATGGGCCGGGCTAGGGCCGGCCCTACCCTAAATTTTAGGGCTTAGGGTCGGGCCGGGCTGGGCCTAGTCAAAGTCAACAAAATTTAGGGCTGGGTAGGGTCGGGCCGGCCCTCAAATAGGGCCGAAATGGGCCAAAAATGGCCTTATTTTGTTTAACAAAAAAAAAACATTATTTTTTTCTTCTCAAAATATGGCTTAATGGTATATACTGGTGATAAAAGACTCATTGTTTTTTATTGAACATATTTTATATTCATATAATACTTGTAACTTATAACATTTATTAATATTACTTAAGGTGGTTATATTCAATTAACTATCTATATAAATCTCCCAATATTAATTGTTGTGTAACAAAGAAAATAGAAATTAAAGAAAACAAAACTTATGAAATCAATTACAAAGAAAGAGATAAATTGCATATTATAGAAAAAAGAGAAACGTAATTAAAAAATAGAAAAAAAAATTATGGCTTATTCGGGTGTGCCAAAAATTTCGAAATGGAAATTGATCAATCTGACAATGCTCATGGAGGGTAACAAGCCTAATAAACTAGTTATACTACATTACAAGGCATATAAGGATTATGTGCGATCCAAAAATTTTGAAATGAAAATCGACCAATCTGAAAATTCTCATATGTTTATACAACATTGATAGGTATTGTGTAAAGAAATTAGGCCGATCTGCCGTGAATAAGGCGTCCAACGTAGCGGTCAACGCTTTGCACAAGCAAACTTTCCTAAGGGGAGCGGCACCATACGCGGACAAACGTTGCGGAATTTTGACATCCGTAAGTAGACCCCTACCCATGAGAGTTTGGGAGCTGAAAGATCGAAAAAAGTGAATTGCCAAGGACCAGTTAAGAGCATATTTGTTTTATGTTCTATTTAGGGTATTGAGTTGACCAGGTAGATCGAGATCCAACTGAAGACGGAAATTGCTGAAATTTCTACCACTAACATATATTCATATGAAAACAACATCCAGCGGTTCATTTTAAAAAATTCCATTTCGTCCCCCATTTTGCTCATGGAGGGTAACCTCAATCATTTAAATGCAATGTACAAGTTATACAACTTTAGGAGGCAAATTGGTATAGACGAACATATTTGTAATTAAATTTGAAATTTTTATCTTATATCTACGCACATCCATTGATGAAATATTTAAAAATGTGATGTAAAAAAATTAGCACGTTTTGCGGTTGTCACGCCATCGGTCAACCAAGAAAACATACAAGTGAATATGGTTGACCAATCCGATCGGGTTCGAAACTATGGTGAAATTGACTAAATTTTTAACCACACGCATAATTTATTGTAATAATCACATCCAACGGTTGATTTTCTCATTTTCTTTGAATTGATAGAGGTTGCTCTTTGGAGTGTATGATATATAAATATAGATTTATAAAAAAATTAGTGTCCATTCTCTTTGGAGTGTATGATATAAAAATTAGATTTACATAAATTAATTGGGTTCAAATGTTCAATCTAATACCCAGTCTCTAAAATAACATATTTCTTATTTCTTTTTATGTAAATATGTAATATAGAAAAGTAATAAAAATAAAATATAAATTTTAGGGCCGGGCCGGGCCGGGCTTGGTTCTTTCGGGCTCAATCGGGCCGGGCCTTAGGGTAGGGCCGGGTTTCATTTGCATGACCCTTACCCTACCCTATTTGAGAAAGGGTCGGGCTAGCCCGCCCTAATGGAAGGGCCCGGCCGGGCTTCGGCCCTACTGGCCGGGCTGGCTTAGGGCCCAAGGGCCATATGATGAGGCCTAGTCCAGGTAATTTCTCCTAGTCATGGCTTTCTAATTCTTTGTCAAACTGTTATATGTAGCTGAGAATGCCAGAAAATCAAAAGGCTACTTTGGAAGGAGGGTGATGCTGACTGTTCCAATATTGTCTGTTCTTCTGCCATTAGTACTGGTCATTGGCTTAAGAGGAAAACAGAAGGTATGAAAAGTTTTCATACTCTCATCTATTTGGAATTTATGTTCCTTAACCAAGAAAGAAAAGTATTTATATATATGGGCCTTTAAATTCTGTGCCATTAGCATTACAGATTGTGTAGTTTGTAAATCACATGAAATCACTCAACTTGAACAGGATACATATTGAAGTATTTGCATTTTCAATGCCATTGCCAGTTATAACATTGAGCAGCAAATGATGTAGTTTTTTTTTTTTATGAATTTTATTTTTTTGTAATCAACGATTTTACAGAGGCCGATGAACTTGAGGAAACGAGGAGACACCCAGAATTACAGTTTTTCAATCTGAACACACTAATAGATGCCACGGAAAACTTCTCTCCAGACAATGAACTTTTTTGGCTCAGTGTATAAGGTAAGTTGCCTATCACCATCATTGGGCAATTTCTTCTTTGTAGTTGAAAATGACGTCGTTCTGTTTCTCAGTGCTGGTCTAACCTTTTCTTTTACTCAAGTAATAACACTATAATTACTCCTTAAAAGTGATGATGTGTATTCATTCTGAATCATAACTTCAGGGTTAGTTACCAGACAACAAGAAGATTGCTGTAAAAAAATTGTCCAAAAATTCAGGACAAGGGATTGAACAATTCAAAAATGAATAGCTAGACTTCAACACAGGAATCTTGTGAAACTGTTGGGATGTTGTATAAAGGAGAAGAAAGGATGTTAATCCTGGAATACATGCCAAACAATAGCTTGGACTCCTTTCTTTTTGGTATCACTCTAGCAAATTTACATTTTTATTTGCCTTGTCCAAAGACATGAGGAAATGAAGCTACGACCAATAAACATGTACCACATTTATTGACATAAAACCCAAATCTCTTGATATAAATCGTAGAAGAAGCACATCCTTAGATAGGAACAAGCGCCTTGAAACTATCAATGGGATTGCTCACGGACTCCTTTATCTTCACCAAGACTTGAGACTGGATTATCCAAAGAGATCTGAAAACCAGCAATGTTTCTAGATGCTGAAATGAACCCAAAAATTTCATATTTTGGCATGGCGACCAACTCCTGGAGAAGACAAACAGAGCTGTTGGAACATAGGAAGTCGACTAAAACTTGCACACTCATACTACTTGACTAAATCACCTTTCATATTCATTCGACAATGCAATTTGGTTGTAACATTGTGTCTTCTTCATATGCAGTGGATATATGTCACCAGAGTATGTTGTATTTGAAATTTTTTTCACAAAATTTGATGTCTTTAGTTTTGGGATCATACAATTGGAGATTATAAGTGGCAAGAAAGGTAGCGGTCTTCAAGAGGATCATTCCATGAACTTAATAGGATATATGTGAGTAACAAACTATGCTACAGAAGTTAGTTATCCCTATTTTCTTTCAAATAGTCCTTTCAACTACAGGTCTGGCAGCTGTGGAGAGACGACAGAGCCTTAGAAATGTTGGACTCATCACTATAGTCATATCAGCCTAATGAAGTGTTAAGATGTATTCAAGTTGGGTTGTTGGGTGTAGAAGAAGATTCAAATGACTGACCAACCATGTAAGCTGTTTTTTTCAAGTTTACGGTGACGCATCTCCACCATCTCCTCAACAACCAGCATTCGTCTTCAAAAATCTTTCTAGCCATGATGCCGATCGATCGATTGATTCCAAAAGGATTATATTCTGTGAATAGCTTGACAATTAGTAAAGAGGAAGGTTGGTAATGAGGCACGTTTTTGCTCACATAATTATTATCAAATGTTGTTAGTCTTGTGCTTGTTGCTGTTAATTTACTGCTTATTTATGTGTCATGTATTGTAGATCCTATGTGAACTTCTGGAACCTCATTGCGCGTGCGCATGGAAAGCTGTTTGTGTGAAGCCTGCCGTCATTGTTGGTTACATGAATATTGTAGAGTTTCTCTGTTTAATTGTTTGTTTTTGTCAGACAGAAAACAATAGGGATCAATATCATCGATCTAAATACAATGTCTTATTATTAGTAGATGGCAAATTTGCAGACATATACACCTTTTTAGACACCATTGTTGTTATGACTTTAATATTCTATAAAGAATGTCCTGCTTATTTGGTGGTTTACCATGATCTGAGAAGTTTCGAACTCCTGCCCAAAGTCTAGTTATCAGATGCGTTGTTGATCCGGCATTAAGTACCAAACAAGAAAATCATTTTCTCCATTTAGTAGCTTCACTAATAATTGTATCGCCTGATTATCAACATGAGTCACAGTCAACATGCTGGCACAAGTTAAGACTTCAGACTGATGTCTGGCCCAGAATGACCGGCTTTTAGATAGAGTTATTGTCATCTCACACTAGACAAAATGACCCTATTTGGAAAAGTTCAGAGTAGAAGAATTGCCCAGAAGATCAACATAATGCCACTCATCTCATTTATCACCAGCTAAAGTATGAAAATAAGAAAAAAGATGCCATTGGTTCATTCCTACAGAATTGAAAATGCCGAGAAAATGGTTTTGAAAGCTCTGCTTCTCTTCCTCCTCTTTCAATTATGCACTTCCAGGGACACCATGAGAGGGAACGAAGAACAATTGAAGGATGTTGATGGTGACTATTTAGTGTCCAAAGAAAGCAAGTTTGAATTGGGTTTCTTCAGCCCCGGAAATTCTAGCAACCGGTATGTTGGAGTCTGGTATTCTCAGACTAGAGTATCTAATAAAACAGTGGTGTGGGTTGCAAACAGGAACAATCCTATCAATGATACCTCTGGTGTGCTCACAATAAACAGGTATGGAGAACTAGTCCTTTATGCTCATAACATGGAAAGCACTCCTATTTGGTCTACTAACGTGTCGCGGTCGGTTCAAAATGTTAACACAAGCACTTCATCTACACAGCTTTTAGATACAGGAAATTTAGTTGTGTTCCAGGATGATAAAAATGGAATCTTTATATGGCAAAGTTTTGATCATCCTATAGATACTTTAATTCCAGGTATGAAAGTTGGGGTGAGTTGGAAAACTGGGCAAGAATGGGTTTTAACATCTTGGAAGTCACAAGATGACCCTGGAACTGGGGACTATACCTATAGGCTAAGTTCAGATCATAATGCATCTCCCCAATTTTTTTTGTATAAAGGTTTGAGTAAGTATTGGCGAAGTGATCCAGGGCCAGCGCCTACTTTGGTCGCTAATCAAGATGAAACTTATTTTTTCATGAATGAAACCAATGCAATTACAAGAATAACAGTGACTGATTCTGCCTTAGAGCACCTTATATGGGATGGTGGTGGCTTTCAATGGAAGGAAGACTTCTCTGCACCGAAGTCCCGGTGTGACAGGTACGGACAGTGTGGTGCCAACAGCAGATGTAGCCCTGACAATGTTAATCTGTTTGAGTGTGACTGTTTGCCAGGGTATGTGCCTAATTCTGTAAGTGATTGGAATCAGAAAAATGGTTCAGGTGGATGTGTGAGTAATCGACTTGGTTTGTTGAAGTGTGGAGATGGAGACGGGTTTATAAAGGTGGCAAGAGTTAAATATCCAGACACAACGATAGCAGCATCGTTAAAATCAGGTATGAGTGACAAAGAGTGTGCACAGGAGTGCCTAAGAAATTGTTCTTGCACTGCATATTTGAGCACTGAAAATGAAGGGATTGTTGATTGCTTGACATGGTATGATGACTTGATGGACATTTTAGTGTACACAGAGCTTGGACGAGATCTCTATGTTCGTGTGAATGCAACTGTGTTAGGTACTAATCTGCTTGCAATGGAAGCAAACGCAACTAACAACATATAAGTGTTGAATCTCAAAATTACTAGTTTTTTTATGTCATTGTTTTCTAATCCTTTGTCACCCTCTTATGTAGCGGCAAATGCCGGAAGATCACAAGGTTTCTTGGAAAGGAGGGGTATGCTGGCTATTCCAATACTGTCTACTGCGCTAGCATTGGTACTAATCATTATGCTTGCATGGAAGTGGCATAAGAAGAACAGGAACACAAGAGGTGAATGAAGTTCTCATCTATTTTGATTGATTAGTTGTACTGCTTTAGTTGTCATGAGCTGGTAACACTTGTTCCGTCTGTAAATCACATGAAAAACTAAAATAAAATCATTTGCATCTTAAAAACATGGACTAAAATGATGAGGATATGCAGTTAGAACAGCGACAATAGAATGATGTAGAGAATAATTCTTTATTGTTTAGGCATAGACTTTGTGGAGGCAGAGGAGCTTGAGGAAACTCAGAGACACCCCGAATTGCAATTTTTCGATCTTGACACAATAATAGCAGCCACAGACCACTTCTCTCGTGTCAATGAACTTGGCCGTGGTGGCTTTGGCTCTGTTTATAAGGTAAACAACAAATTTAGATGTCCTAAACATTTCTAAGCTTCATAAATCTCTTTTTGTTCTGGCTATGTTAGGTTCTGGCATGGCTGTTTCTTTCACTATTCTTATTAGTTAATCAACAGTTTAGTTGCTTCTAAAAGTTGTTGAATATGTAAAAGCTTAATATTTATTTGAACATAACTTTAGGGTCAGCTATCAAATGAACAGAAAGTTGCTGTGAAAAGATTGTCCAAAACTTCAGGACAAGGGATTGAAGAATTTAAGAATGAAGTTGCACTTATAGCAAGACTTCAACACAGGAACCTTGTGAAACTTTTAGGCTGTTGTATAAAGGGAGAAGAAAGGATGTTAGTCCTAGAATACATGCCTAACAAAGGCTTGGACTCCTTTCTTTTTGGTATGTGTAGAGGAAATAATGATTGGTTCAGGCCATTTCTCAAATATAAAGCACATATTTACAGCTTCTTACTAAAGAGTACCATTTGTCTTTTGAATTTTGATGTAGATAAGACAAGACGGTCCTTCTTGGATTGGGAAAAGCGTTTTGAAATTATCAACGGGATTGCTCGTGGGATTCTGTATCTTCACCAAGACTCAAGATTGAGGATTATTCATAGAGATCTAAAAACTAGTAATGTTCTACTAGATGATGAGATGAACCCAAAAATTTCTGATTTTGGCATGGCTAGAATATTCCATGGAGACCAACTGCAAGATAAGACGAGCCGAATTGTTGGAACATAGTAAGAATAATGAATATCACATTTAATCTTTGTTATGCTATTTTTTGGGTTTAACATTCTATATTGTTTATATACAGTGGATACATGTCACCAGAGTATGCAGTATTTGGGAGATTTTCCACAAAGTCTGATGTCTTTAGTTTTGGGATCATAATGTTGGAGATTGTAAGTGGCCAGAAAAACAATGGTTCTGATCTAGAGGATTCTTCCGTGAACTTAATAGGACGTGTAAGCAACACATATCTTTCTAACATTTTATCTATGAGCATGTATTTGTTTTTTAAACTAAATTTCAACTGCAGGTATGGGAGCTCTGGAGAGAAGGCAGAGCCTTGGATATTGTGGATTCAACACTGAAGTCATATCATCCAAATGAAGCCATGAGATGCATACAAGTTGCGCTCTTGTGTGTACAAGAAGATCCGAATGACCGACCTGCCATGTCAGCCATTGTTTTCATGTTGAGTGATGAAGCATCTCCTCCATTGCCAAAGCAGCCGGCATCTGTTTACGAAAGAAAATTCGGCACTCATGTTGATCCATTACTTTCAAACAGATCTTCTTCTATAAATCACTTGACAGTAACTACAATGGAAGCTCGATAATGATGCAAACTTATAATTTTGACAATATGTACTTGTTTTAGTTTAGCGAATTTTCATCAGAAATTGTGTTTTGATTTCCTAAAGTACTATTTGTTTATGCAAACACCAGATAAGAGATTCGGATATTACAATCCAATCTAATCCATTTCCTAATATATATCAATCTATTTCAGTCAAGGGTACCAACTGTGGCCAAAGGGTTGATTTGCTAAAAGTAGCACCCAATTTAACCCTAAAAAATATCATCGTTAGTATATGATAAATATGGATCGTTACCGGGGATTGAGGGTACACCTGTCATTGTAAAATAAATAAAGAATTAATAAAAGTATGAGGTATATATTTACGAAAAAGAATATATACAAATAACGAAATACAAGGGGTGTTCAAGAATTAGGGTTTCGAAAATTAAAATAAATAAAAGGAAGAACATGTAAAAACACATATACAATTATTCACAAAGGTGGAACGCAAGAAACAAAAATCAAAACCAATTCCATATGATCAAATTCAATTAAAATCCTATAGTTGATCATCTAAGTCATGAGAGAGACGTTGATCATGTGAAACATTCAAATCAAATGATTTCCCATATTTTACTTTCCTTAATTAATTAATCTAAGTGAAAGCACTTAAACTAATTCTATTAAACATGCAATCAAAGTCTAGAAAGCTAGCTAATCAATACATGTCCAACGCAATAAGCATGAAGAAAGGCTATCAACTTGAGTGCATATATAACCTAGTATGAATAAGTTCATCTATTTGCAATCCTCTTTAATTGATTTCGACTTTTGTACAAAGCCTTTACTACTTTTGATTTAGGGTTATAAAACTATTAGGTGAATTGTTAACCTAAATCTAGCACCAATTATATGTAAACCCTAAATGTTATCAACCACATAAGATCAACACATAAAAGATATCAATTAAGCAAAATCAATCGAACAAACTCACAAAAGCAACTTAGAATCACAATCATAGAATTCGAAATTTTTATTCAAGCAAAATAATTGGGCTTAAACTTTGCCCTAAACGTTAGGTTAACTAGAATCAAGTTCATACGAATTCAAACAAAGAAAACCAAAAGAGGTTACAAGTAAAAAGATTGAATTACACCGTGAACAGAGATGGTGATGGAGAGCTTGAGACGTAGGACTTTGATTCTTGAAAGCAAGCTTCAAATATTCATGGCTTCAAGGTCGATGAATGGCGGCTAGGAGGCTTCACGGCTTCTTCTTCTCTTCTTCTCTTTTCTTGAAAACGCAGAGACTTGAACTAGAGAATGGAGAGAGAGCTTTTGGCGTTTTAGAATTTTTCTAAGGAGAGGAAGGTGTGTAAAACATCTCAATGGGTAGAGTATATATAGGGGACATGAACTTGGTCTCCAAGTCTTCATGAATCTTCTTTTAATTTCCCCAAAATTATTTAATCATGCCACACAGCTTCTCCCAATCAAATAATACCACATATACCTTGTTGAGCCATCCAACCAATCAAAATCCTCCAAATAAGTCCATAATCTTTTAAAATATATCATTGCTGAATTTCCCAAGGATTTAATATGATTTTCTCTTAATTTTCGGCCAAAGAAATAGGAATGAACCTAGACAATGAATCTGGACTTGTTTTGGACCTTTTCTTGTTGTATACACTTTGCCATTCCTTAAAACTCTCCCAAGAATATCTCCAACGTTATTTATCTCTAGATCCTTCCATGTATGACACCATTTTCTTGATTTTCTTCCCAATTTCACGGAAAAAAGGATTTTATTTTCCAAAAATCACTCTTTTCATGTCCAAAAACCCATAAAACATTAGGCTTTTCCCATTTGCCAAATTTCACATTCAATCCAGAAGGATTTTAGGCTTTCATGCGTCATCTTGAAGACATGTGATCTCCTAGTGCCTTCAGGGCTCTTCTCTCAATGCCATTTTTCTTCATTTTTCTCATGTATACTTCCTCGTCGACTTAGGAGTCTTGCTTTGACAAAGTTTCCTATTTTGAATAGGATTTCCTGGTTGAATCAGGATTTCTTGGCTGGACCAAGAAAACTTCATTTCTTCTTTTCAACTCATTCTTGCAGCCCTTGTGCCTTGTCTTAGCTATCTCCAACGTTTTCTAACTTCTCTTCCTTCTTTAAGCTCATTTAAGCTCCATTTACTCCATGGGACCTAAAAATAGAAACTTTTGAAACTTTTATTAAACTTACTAAAAATAAAAAATTTCCTAAAAAAGAAACTTATTTAAGGAAATAATTAAGTAAATATGAGGAAATAACAATTAAAACGTCACATTAAAATGCTCCTATTAAGGGTTATCGATCTAGAAAAATTATTATATCATCTTGGACCACTGTAGAACGTGGCGGTCCGAATTGATGTCATTGGTCCATATAACATGTACTTATTTATCATTGAAAATGCCCACGTGGTAGTCCAGAACCATAAAAAAATTACTCATCGATCTAAATTTAAAGATGAAAAAAAAAAAAACAGTATAGATTTGAAAAAGCACTGCACTGCTAGGTTCGATCTACTTCGTGGAGACGCTGCAGGATGTGATCTGGGTTGGAGGGTGATTGCCCGGCGCACAGGGGGTGGAGGTGGAGACGCTGTCGGTGATGGGTTGGCAGGGGTGTTTTGGGCGGGATGGTGGTCAGTGGCAGAGCCTCATTATGCCATGAGATGGCTATGGCCCCCCCAAACCCAAATGTGGCTGCATTTGATTGGTCATTTTCATAAATTACACATTATAATAATTAAAAATTGAGAGAAAATATATCATTAGCCCCTCCAAAATTTTTGGGCAAGCTCCGCCATTGATGATGGTGGTGTTGTGCTGCATCCTTGCACTTGGGCTTGGGCTTGGCAGAGTTTGGGCTTGGGCTTTGGCTTTGGGCCCATGTTACTTTTGTTTGTCTTTTGTGTTTATTGTTTTTTTCTTTTAGTAAGATGTGGCTTTATGCCGGCAATAAGACCCTACAACATTTTATTAGGGCAATGTGGGCTCTGTCCCGGTTTGTGCACCTTGTGTGCCTGGTCTACCCTAGTTAGGCGGTGAGTTTCTTGCCTCGTCAAATGGTCGCATCCTCCTAGTTGTAGAATGAAACTCAGTGTCGCTGGTCTTAATTCCGATCGGCAACATATTAGGAAAGATGCACTATTTGTATTGATGCTTCGATTTCGAGTTATCTTTCCGTTATGTCACCACACAATATCAAAGCAAATGGAGTAGCCAATAGAGCACTCTTTGCTAGTTGGTGCCTGTTAGAATACATAGATTCTTTGGAGACTCCTGATATGATTTTGGGACATTCCCTCAATGCTTATTGTATTTTGGGGTTACGGCTCTATGTCCCCCCTTCTATTCGACAGTTTCATTAATTAAGGCCTAAGGGCAGCCACACTGGCCCTTCTTCAAAAAAGATGAAAAAAAAACAATAAATCCAAATTAAATGGTACTTAAATAAAGGATGGATCACCTCGATCAAAGATACTATTACTTGTGCTAGACTTTTCTAATATGTTTTTTGTTTCCAAGTTTGTTAAGGAAAGTATAATTATTTATCCTAGATTCCTAGTATTAGGGGAGAGACAGACTTTTGTCCTAGTAACTTTGAATCCTACAAATTCCTGCCTCTAGGTAATTTAGATGTATTGTTGGTGTGAGTTTGAGTAATGCCTGCAATCTTCTGGTGCTTAGTTTTTCATTAAATTGCAAGCAAACTTTTCACTGATAACAGTTTCTATGGAAAAAATTTAGCAGAATCAATACTGCTCTGCTTCTTCTCTGTTCCCTCATCTGTTTCCTACAAGGAGTTGCATCACTTGGTATCAACTATGGCAAACTTGGCGAGAATTGGTCGCTACCACTACATATGTTTCTTTATTTTTTGTTTTCATCTTGTAAAATCAATAAATTAAAGTGGGGCAAGGAAATCTTGAATGTACAGTTGGTGATGTTGTAGACAGGTTTATACATAGTCATAGAAATCATGGTTATGTTGATGTGGGGAAGTTTAGACATGGTTATTTTTTTTAAAAAGGATTTGATTTTATTAGATATCAAAGCCATGAAACAAACAGGCCAGAGTCTAAAGAACTTACATAAGAAGATCCGGAATTAAACCAGGCGTCCTATCTAAGTCACACCTAAACTCATTAAAACTAAAATGGTCGCTCGCTGAAACAACAAGCCTACAAATTAAGTAAAAGTAATCTCACTTCCTAAGGCAAAATCAATTCATCTAGTCTAATTTGCCAGCACTTAATTGTGGTACACATGTCAACTAGAAACATCTTAGAAAGTAATATATAGAAATCACTCCCACTTGAGAAGACTTGAAGTCCAGAATGTCTTGAAATTTTGTACCTTAAGCAAGCAGTTTCTCTTTCCCCTTAGGGTTAGAGCTAGTACTTGTTTCAGGGTCATCAGCAGCTAACAACCTCGGCATCAGGTTGGTCTTTTTGCTCTTTGTCTTTTCTAGTTCTCCATCTTTCTTTCTTCCTTTCCCTGTTGTTCCATATGGCAGCTTGTTCACACTTCCAACATGATGTCCTCTCTTTCTCTTAGGTTGATCATTGTTGTTCGAAGGTCCCTCCAACAAGCCCATAGTCACTGTATCCAAATTTTTCTTTCCAATAGCAAGACTTAAACGCAATTTTTTTTAGAGATAATTACCTCATCATTTTCCCTACTACGGCGTTGTCCTGTGATCGGATCTTCATTGAGTCTTGGTTCACTTAATTCTCTAATCTGCATTGTCTTCGATGTCGACGCATGGCCATCATGGATTGAGGCTTAGTTTGGGATTGTTGTGCTGTGAGGGGAAGCACTTCTGATTTTGTTGCGAGGGGAAGCACTTCTGACTTTACTGTAAGGGGAAGCAGGTGAGTGTTTGGTAAACTATTTTTAGAAGTGCTATTAGAATGAAATGCAAATTTCGAATGTTTGATAAATCGTAAATAAAAAATATTTTGACTATTGTAATTACCAAAAAGGTCATCAATGTTAAATATGCTAGTAAAATACTTTTTTCTATTTTGAAACCCTTTCAATGCATCAATTTTGTCTCGTCTTCTATACCAAATACTATATGTAATATTTGTTTCTTGTATCGAACTATTTATTGGTGTAAAATTAGTTCACAGTTGAAAATGAAGACAAAATCTTTCAAAATTAAATTTCCGATTCATGAAGTAGAAGTAGCGGCCATCATTTGACAATAGACAAAAAAAAAAATAGCCTCTTTAACAAATCAGTAAATTCCATTTGGATTAATCTATTTTCAAGGCATGATGCATGCATTTTCAGTATATGAAGTATTGCAATTTCCATAAGCCTTTGCTAGTGGATATTATGGTTCTGTTCGTTGGATTCCAATACTCAAATGCAGAAGAGCAAACACACCTCTGATCAAGTTACAATTTCTTTTCTTCTTTTGACAAATGAAATTTCACTGAAAGAGGAAAGAAACTTACAAGCTAAAGAGCAAAACAACCAAAGAAATAAAACCTACCTAGAAAACTAAAGAACCATAAACCAACAAAACAACAACACACCAGAAAGCTCAAATTTGAAACAAAGAAATCAGAGTACTAAATAAACTAAAAGGAAATTAAGCTGGAGCAGGTCATAAAATAAAGAATGCCCATCAAATACAAGTATTATATTAATCATGAAGAGTTTATATTAATCAAATACATCACTATGGAAACCAATTTCTTCACCATCGAAGAACTTATTTCAAAACCCAGCAACTCACCATGAACACCCAACACGAAATAATGAATGCCCATCAAATACAAATATTATATTAATCATGAAGCAAACAAATAATCAGAACCCAACCCAAATATTAAGAATTACCACTTAGAGAGTAGAGCATCTTCTCTGAAATTTTTGAAGAAGATGAAACTTAAGGAAAATATAAAAAACATGAAACTGGTGAAAGAGAAAGGGGATTAACCATATGTCAAAGAGATAAATAAACTACCATAATGTGATCAGACCCAGTAAGAGAAGAGGGAAGAGATTTGAGTCGGGACTCGATGAGAGAAGAGAGAAGACATTAGAACTGGAGCAAAGGAAGTTAGGATATTTGATGTAAATTTAGAGAAAACTAAGATAATTTTGGCAGATGGTAAAGTTTCATTTAATCTTCCACGTTCTCCAATTTGATTTCTGCAAAAGGGGAAATGAGAAGCTGCTCAGAGTTGCTTCCTGCTTTCTGCTGCGCTCAAAAGTGCTTCCAGCCAAAAGCACAAATTTGAGAGTTCACCAAACACCCTCAATCCCACTAGAAGTGCTTCTGGACCAAAAGCTGGTTTCAAAAGCAATCCCAAACTAAGCCTGAGGAAAGATAGCTTCTGGTATGCTATTAGGTATTTGAGCCTTGAAGATCAATGTTTGATTGTTTACCATTACCCTAGTGACATTAGGGTTTTCCTGTCCCTGTAACACGGCCAAAGCCGTGGGCTGCTCCATCAATCTAATAGGTATGTCACTGTCTTCTTCCAAATCTGGTCCTGAACAAGGGAGGCCAACATGAGTAACTAGGTCGCAGGTGCCGCACTTGCCAAACAGCTTGTCATATCAAAACTGCACCATGAACTGGACCTCATCTTCCACCCTGAAATGTCGATGAAACATGAGAGGCTTGGCATAATCAATCTCGACCCTGATGCGCAAGACTCGAGTCCGGAAGGTCGAGCGATCAAACTCCATGAACTCGCCTAGCGTACTCCCAATCAAGCCCATAATATGTTCATATCTGAAGGCCGGTGGCACTCCTTGCAGTGTCATCCAATAGGATGATTTCTTCAGTGATATCTCCCTTGCCCGACTAACACCGTCATATGGTGCGAGAGCTATAGGAGCTCGGTTGTATCCCCATGGTCCTCCTTTCCAAACCCTATCCACATTATAAAGATATGTGAAAGTGAACAAGACCCTTTCATCTTCTCTGAGCTCTTCAACATTCAATCTACCATTGATTCTCCATGCAGATCTGAACATACCAAGGAAAGAGTGACGAGAATATTCCCACACCGTAAGTAGCTTCCCTACCATGAATGCTTCAAGTTGTCTCAATCCTTTTGATGGACGTAGGCCCACTAGTTTCTTTCCATCAGCCAGCGCTAGGGAGGAGGCCAAGCTGGCTACCATTGCATCAATTGCCATTGACGTGAGAGAGAAGCTACACAGTCGAGAAAACCCTAACCCTAGCTAGAGAGAGAGAGACAACTGCGGCTAGATTATATGATCCCCTTGTTGGAGTGGTGGCTCATGATTCCTATTTGTACTAGAAATAATACGTTTAGACATGGTCATAAAACTTCATCTCCAGTTCATTTGATTAAATATTTCAGAAGTATTTAATTCTACATCCTATTTTAATCTTAACGTACCTTTTTACTACAGCTTATTGATATATTTAATCTTCACTATTCTAAGAGACATTTAATATTATAGATCCTCAAGCATGAATGCAATTAAGTTGGATATGATATTTTATGATATGATGTAGATATTATACTATATATAAAGCGTTCACTGTTACAATGTTCATATGAGAGGAGGAAAAGTCAATTTTGCCCCTTACTTTTTTGTAAAATATTTTAATACATTAATGTACCGATACATCAAGTAGACTAGGTTCAATACATAGGTAGACTAGCTCCGTACAAGGGTAGACTAACTCCATGCATGTCTACCCATGTACGGAGCTAGTCTACCTATGTATTGAACCTACACTACTATAAAAAGGTCATCAGACGACGATGAATTTCTGTTGTCTAATGACCAAACTCACCGTGATCTAAGTGAGTGTTGTGTGATTGAAAAATCAGATAACGGTGATTTCACCGTTGTGTGATAAGAGTTTGCTCAACAGAATACATATTTCCGTTGTTGAATTTTGCGCAGCATGTGCTTGGCATGGCATGCGCGAGGATGCCTCGGCACATTCTGACAACAGAAACTGAAATTTTGCTGTTGTCTGAGATTCATAACACACAACGGATATAACTCATTCTTTGTTGTCTGAGATTCATAACACACAACAGATATAACTCATTCTTTGTTGTCTGAGATCAATAACACACAACAATGATAATTCTTTCTTTGTTGTCTGAGATAAGTAACACACAACCAAAGTGAAATTATCTCTGTTGTCTGTTGATCAGTTCGACAACAGAGATGATTTAATTTCTGTTGTGTGATATTAATCTCAGACAATAGAATTTTTTTTCTTTTGTTGTTGGTTGTTGGTTCTCACAACAAATTCTTTGTATCAACCATTGTGTGAGCAATATAAGGTTTGTTGTTTTGAGATTGGTTCTTACAACATTACTTTGAGCTGTTGTTTGTTCATTATGCAATTCATACTCAGAATCTCTTTCCAAAAGTAATGCTCCATATTACCATATAAAACCACACTCTAATCCATATCATTCAAGTAGCATTTTTCAAACATCCAAACATTCAAGTTACTAGATAATATACCAAACAAAGAAAGCATTCGTAGCTGCTACCAACACATTAATCAAAAGCATCCCTAGCTATTCCCCGCTGCTACCTAGACCTATGAATCAAACTTGGTAGCTCACATGCTGAAAGGAGGTAATCCATAGTCCTTGCTTCTCGAGCTCTAAGATCCCACTCCAACTCATTTATGTTGCTTCTTGAGCTTTGGATTATTACAGCAGAAGAGGCTCCTTGGTTCTGGTTCTGATATCTTCCTTCCTAGTCCTCACTCTCATATACCGGCATAGTCTTTGTGTCATATGAAAAAGGACTAGGAATAACCCTGGAAGTTGGACAACTCAAATGGGTTAGCAAATCAGTATGTGCTATAAAATAAATAAAAAGGAACAAATCAGAGAGAACACAAAGACAGAGGGTGAAAAGAAGAATCAAAGAGAACACAAAGAACCAATACAAACTCTCTGTTTTGCCCCCCCCCCCCCCCAGAAAGATGTAATCTTTGAAATCCTAACCTAAAGCAAGTAAGCAACTCGTTAATTAGGTGCGAATGAGAGATTTAGGAGTGGGTGGAGTCATTAAATTCATAGAGCAACCCATATCATTCGTTCCTCCACAATTCTTGCAAATGAACATATGGAATTAAAAAAAAACAAAAGCAGCCGTGATGTGAACTAATCAAGGAATCTAGTAGAATCTAGTAGTTTCAATATAATCTCAGAAAAACTGCAACAAGAAAATTTGATTCGGATAGGCAAGCAAGAAAACTCATCCCTGCTCAAATCATTCCCTAAGCGGCTACTCACAGTCAACAATAATGTGATACAAAAATTTTAAGATTTTACTTCTACATGAGTTTGATTAACTTGAATGATAGATAAGCCAAAAGCAACAGGGAGCCACAGTTTTCAAATAAACAACAATTGGGGCACCTGATATTTAATTCAAAAGTAGTATATAAACAATCAATGAAAAAACAAAAAAACATAAAGATAAATAAATCACAAGATGAGTGATTTATACAAAAACTTGTTTCATAATCTTTAACTAACATTTATCAGATTAAGGTGGGCTTTAGGATTTTAAGCCCTAAATCGATATGTTTCATTACAAAGATACACAACCTGCAGCAAGAATGCCTTCTATGTTGATCAGAAATTCTAAACTGTATCAGAATTCTACAGTTTTGTGTTTTTGAATCCTAAAGTCCACCTTAATCTGATAAATATCAACGTGAAAGGTACATTTATCAGATAAATGTGGACTGAAAAATTAAGGTACATCCACCACAGTTTCTAGGCGGCTCTAGCTGCAGCTTGTGTTTTTGGATCATATATTACACATTAATTCATATATAAAACAAATAACTTGAATCCTAGCTAACTTAGGAACAAATTAATGATCAACTACTTAATAAACTATGAGATTGAGTAATTTGAACATTAAAGAGTTGCATATAAACAATATAACAAGCTAATACACTCACTTAGGGTCTGAGGTATTGCTTTAGCAGAATTAGAACCAAAATGATTTTTTATTCATAATTAAACAAAACCAAATACCAACAGCCATTATAAATAAGAAAAAGATTTGAAACAGCAGCTATAATATAAAGTACAGTGACTAGTTTGTACAGAAAGTACAATCAGTAAGCACGGCACCACATGAATGATGAAAGTTATATCTTCAATAATGTAAAAACTGGGCAGTTATCATGCATATAAACTATTTTCTAATGTACTTTTCAAAAAATTGACAACTAATGGAATAAAATATCTCAAAATCGACAATCAACTAGATACAAACAAAGTGAAATTAACCATACCGCCTCTTTGAAAATTACTGCTAGTTCGCCTGGCTTAACCCCCTACTTGGCAAACTCCCGAGCTGCATATCCCTATAGTATTTGGAAACCAAATAATTAATCATTCCACAATGATCAAGGCTTTCACAACACTAACTATCCAAAGTGAAAACAACTTTCCGATACGTGATCGTATCATCAACTCTCATAATTAACCTAATTTCTGAACTAGAACAACTATAATAGCACACATTGACCTTAAGAATGATAAATGCTAAACATTTCATAGCTGAAATACATAGATCTATGTATAGGAAGATAACTATACTTATCTGATGCAGGACAACTTCCAAATGTGCAGCCAAGTGACAGTTCACAGAGCACATTATCTGATCATAGACTCTCATTGTCATACCTACACCTCCCTGCTTGACATCATAATGAGCCTGGTCAGTGTCATAAACTCATGGAACCATTTTTTTTTCTAGTATTTCATTTTGAAGAATTAATCACAACTGGTACTTGCAAAAGAGGCAATATCAAACTTAATGCATTAAGCTCGCTTCTGGAATGGCAAATATAAAAGGTACAAATTGCTAACTACTATATATTCAACAGTGAGCAGTATGAATGTAGATATACGAACCTTGTTACCAATGGCACGACAAAGCTGCATAGAACTGATAGTTAAGTAAAAAAGTAGCGTAAAATAAGAGGACATGCTCAGTAAGGTTATGAAAACTTGCCAACGAACTGTAGGCTTATTATATTAGGTGAAAGTCTAATTCCTAGAGTTTAATTCATGATAATCACTTACCAAAGAGTTATGAACAAGCCTGCTAGCTGCCCAGAACCCATACATTCATAAGTTTTTCCTTCTTCAATAGCCTTTCCTATATTATCCAGCCACCAATGTCCACTAGAACTCCTTTCAAGCCCTACCTACAAATGGAATAGTAAATGGTAAATAAATTGATATACACACACAGAGAATTAGAGACAATATCCATGTACATAATATACATATCAAGCGATGACCTTTTATTTGCCTACTATCTACAATATATCAATTTCCAGCACCCAAGTAATAAGAAAGCTAAAAGATACTTCTTGTCCCACCCAATTAAAGTGAAGGGTTGTGTGAGGCATTCCATCGAACATGTGGTGTGCGCTAGAAAAAAGAAGAGCCAGTTCTAAAACAAGCAAAATATTATATGTATTTCAATTCTAGAAACTACAAATTTACAAATGAATCAAATCCCAATAATCAAGCCATATGAAAAGGATGTAATACGAGACTCATACCAGATATCACCCAAATTCAATGAAACTAGGTTGCAATACTGTAAAAAGAAAATAAAAATTATAAGCATTTCTCAATTCACATGACCAGAAGCATTTCACAATTCAGCCTATTACCATATCTCAATAAACCAAACGAATGGGATCTCAATAAACCATATGCAGAATGATAAAGCATTTACCCAAGCAACAACATCCTTGTTCTCCTTATCCACTTGAAATCTACCGCTTTAAACTGCGGTTTCATACCTACAATCCCCAAACAAGAAAAAAAAAATTAACTTAGCATAATCTAAAGAACTCTACATTATTCAAAAACCCAACGAGTTTATGAAAAGAGAGAACCTTTCTCATTTGGGCATTGTTGCTTTTGGTGCTGTGACGAAAAAGAGAGGAACTTGAGGGCTTGGTGTGTGGCTATGGCAGTAGAGGAAGGTTTTGTATAATGGTTTGAAAACGGAGCAGAAAGAAGAAGACGGGTTGCGGTAAAGGAATTGTGGCGAGCTTGAAGGTGTGTAAGGTTTGAACCCATCGGGGTTATCCTCATCGTCGTTAGATTCATCCCCGTGTAGCTCTTCTGTGGTTCCGAAAAGACGACGTTCAGCAGCGGCGACACCGCACCCTCAACTCTAGAAGAATCGGGAATTGAGGTAACAGCCTCAGCACAGCTGTCATGCTCAAAAGGCTCGAAATTTGAACTTTCCATGTTGTCGCTCATCTCACTGCTGCTCGATTACTCAGAACCCTAGAGCATTCAGTTCAAATCCGATTTTTTCAATTGCGGAAAAGTTTGGTATGGATTTTGAAAAACTGAGAGGAAAATGGAGGATACTAAGGGATTGAATTAGTGGTTTGGATTTAGGGATTTAGATTAGAAGTGAGGAGGGGACAGGATTTGCATTTTGGATAAGAAGGGGAAGAGAAGGTGGCGAAGAAGATGACTGAGAGGGTCGATAGGTTCGAGAAGGTCGAGAGAGATAGGTTTTGTTTTCTTCTCTTTCCACTTTACAATTAGGCCGAGATATGGCTAGGTCTTTGGGATACAATAAACTCTCGTTAAATTCTCAAGTCACTCCCACAACGTTTCTGTAACAAACTCTTGTAGGAGTGCAATACAGAAAATCAAAATGCCAAAATATGGAGGGAAATATGCCGCCTACAACATTTTGGCTCAAAATCTTGCCGCCTATGTTTCCACTTCACACAACGGAAAATTATAACTTCTGTTGTCCAATTTCTACAGCTTGAGCTAGGCTTATCTAGGGGAAGACATTCAAGCAAGCTTCCTCAAACTTTGATGCTTAGTTTTTCAATCACACAACGGAAATAGTTAAACCCTTTGTACTAGCAGCCTAAATTTCAGTGTTTCAAGAGCCAACCAAGACTGTAAAGTAGAGAGAAATCTGCCGCTAAATTTTTTAAGACTTAGACGACAGACATTACTTAATTCCGTTGTGCAATGTTGTTCTGATAAAAAAGTTATCATTTTATTGGCATTCACACAACAGAGTATAACAAGTACTGTTGTGCAATAAAGCTTACTTAAAACACACAACGGATGATTTCTGTTCCGTTGTGTGATTAGTGTTGTGCGATTAACTTTTTATAGTAGTGCTAGTCTACTTAATGTATCGGTACATTAATGTACTATAGACGATCCCTACTGTTTTGGTAGAATATCTTTACACTGTTCATAAGAAGCAGAAAAGTCGATTTTACCCTTACTATTCTTGGGTAGAATATCAAGCTGATGTAAAAATCGTTCTTCGTCTTGCTATTGTTGGCTGAGTTGTTCTTCGTCTCACACTTTCGTATATAAGTGTGAGATTTGGGAGCAAGCCTATTCGTGCCAAAGATTGTGAAGTGAACGATGGAGATTGAGGGGAAACGACAGAGATTGACGGAAAAGAAAAAGCTTGGTGGGGTATTTGTGGACGGCGGAAGAGGGAGGAGATAGGTGGGTTTTTGGATATTAAGTTGTTATTGGTTTTGTTTACAGTGAGAAAATCTATGTTTTGGATTGTTTTGATAGTTGTTTTGGATATTTAGAATAAGATTCGTCAATTGTAGTATTGGGATAGGTCTGATTTCTCATTGTTTTTGGGTAGGTCTGATTGTTTCTGTCTCTGATTTGTTGATACAATATATAAATGACAACACCCAATTCATTGTTGAAAACCAATTCTCTGATTGGTTTTGTTAATATAGATATATATATATATATATCTATATATATATCTATCTATCTATCTATACTATTATTAAGAGAAGAGAGTTGGCTCTCCAAAATTGAAATTTTTTACCAATATAACCTTTATATATTAAAAAACTATGAAATATAATTAATCAATAAAGATAATATGGTAAATTGTAAAATTGAAGAAAAAAAATTTAAAGCAAAAAATGTGGTAGTTGTACGGAAAGTTTTTCCACTACATTTAACTTTTCTCCACACACAGTAGGTGAGCCCTACTAGTATATCTATTATAGAAAGCAAATCGTTGGGAATGATGGTTGAATTTTTGAAACTCTTATCATGCCCTTTGTTGATTGAATTGTTTAAAAAATATAAATGATATTACAAGGCTAAAATAGTAAATAAACAAGATCAGTATTTTCTTTTCAAGAAATTACAAACAAAAAATATGGGAAAAAAACTCACTTTTGTAACCGTCAGTGGTGAGGTCTAGAACGCGCTGCACGCGCCTAGGAGTTTTTCTCGATCGTTTCGCGAGCTCGTCAGGCGGCACGTCCCTGCGGCGTTGTCGTCGGACGGGTTGCTTCCTCTCTCATCGTCCCTCTTCAACGTGCGAGCGTGCTTCCAATTAGCAGGGAGTGGTGGTGTCTTGTTTGGTGGATGGTTTTGACGGATCTGATCTGGATCGCGGCTTAAGCTTTTGTTGGAATGATTTGACGACGAGGCTGGGTTGGAGGCGGGGTGGCTAGATCTGGACGAGATGGTCGATGCATGGTGATGGCATAGTGTTTGCGAGGCTGGGCTCCTGGTTACCTTTGTTCAATCGGTGGTTGTGCTCGCAATCCAAATGCAAATTGGATGATGGGGTATGGCGACGATGGTGGGACAATGGAGACTATTTGGCGGGGCTGGTGGTGGTTAGGAAGAGGCGCGATCAGATAGGTGATGCTACCGTGGTGAGGGATGTTGTTCTGTTGGGGATTGGTCGGCGATGCTTGGTTGACTGCGGAGGTGGTCTGGGCCTTAGTCTGATTGTGGGCTCAGCCTGGGCCTGGTGGTAATTGGGCCTGGGGCAATTCTCTAGGTCCATTAGGTGTTGTCTTATGTTTTAAAGCTTTTAGTTTTTGTTCGCTTGGCAGTTGGTGTGTTGTTGGTAATAAGACACTACAAAGGGTGTGGCAAAGACAGTCTTCTCTCTTGACGTCTTGAAGGTCGTTCTTGTTCTGGAGTTGGGTCAGCAACGGTGGCGAAAATGTCTGGCTATAGCATAGACAATCATCCTTGGCCTTCTAGTGGATCATTCCTATCTGGGTTCAGGTATCAGGAGAAAGCGATTTGGAGTAGTTGAGGATTAACGGTGTTGACAATAGGGTGGTGATGGTGTTGGGTTTTCTTTAGTCCCAAGTCTGAATGTCTGACAATCCTTTTGGTCGAGTTTAGGTCACAACAAGTGTCGACTTGGTCGATCAAAGCTGGTCAGGAGGATTCTGGTTGGTGAGTTAGTGTTGACACAAGTAAGTTGTTTAGTTTAGAGTTCTTACTGGCTGGAAGAGAGGTGAGATGTCAAGGATTCACTACTCCTGTGCTTTTTGTCTTTGCCATACAGTTGTAGTGCAAGTTTGGAGTCAGTCATTATAGAGTTCCAGTGTGAAGTCTAGTGGCTATTTCTGTGTAAGAGATGTCGTTTAAAACTTGTTGTAAGCAATTCATTATTAATGAAGTTCTTATTTGATAAAAAAAAAATTGTTTTATAAAAGCAAATTGCAAGCACGGAATGCATGCCAAGAGGTTAGTAAATATAATACAAACTCAATTATGTCTATTTTTTCAGAAAAGACCATTTTGGGTCTTTGTTCTACGGCCTCTGAGCTCTGAAGCATGTTCATCTTCTTGCATATTCATCAATTGTACTTTCTGAGCTTTGAGAAAATTTTCAAAAGATCCATCAATTCTGAAATTGGAAGTTGCCAAGCATTCCCTCCAATGCAACCGCCGGAGGAGTCGCCGTGAAATCGGCCGCCTCCATTTTCTTTTCCTTGCTCATATATATATATATATATATGTGTGTGTGTGTGTGTGTGTGTGTGTGTGTGTTCTTTGTTTTATACGAATTGAGAAACCTAAGGCCTAAGATTTAGATAATTTTGTATAGGTTGCTGAGAGTTTGAATCAAAAATCAAAATAAATTTTTAGTGCTTGCCAAATAGACAAACAAATGATTTCTCATTGTTTTCGACTGTACAGATGATATTTGGTATACCGATGCTTAACTGATAAATTGATTGTTTGTATTTTCAGCCATACTTGGAATACTGAATCAACTTTTGTCATCAGAATCTGTAGACTGGGTAATTGTCGTGCTTTTTTAGTGCATACACAAACTTATTATTTAGATACGCACACTTGGCATATAATTATGTATGCCTGTAATCAAAATAATAACAGTCCTTAGTTCTTATGGTGTAATAGTGATTCCTCAAACAGCCAAAAACAATTTCAATCAGAAATAGTGATTCCTGTTTCATTCATCAGTTGAAATATATACATACAAAAAACGGTTTCTGTTCAGTTTATCAATTCAGATTTCATATATTGGTTTCAGAATCCATTATTAAGAGAAATCTTTCAATTGATAGTGTAGGGTGGTCCTGTTTGTGTATAAATGATAGTAATATTTTGATTCGAAGTTAAGTTGCTCAATAAAAGTGTCAATGAAGAAATTGAATTGCTTTTGTGCATAGTAGTTGAGAAATTTCAGTTTCTGAGTTGATCAGAAACATTTTAACGTTTTGCTTATTTTTATCAATTGTGATTCAATTTAATTTGCTATATATTTGTGCAGGGTTGTTTGCATTGAGAACAAAGAAACACAAGTGCAAGAATTCTGTCTCTCTCAGGCAAGTTCTTCTTATGTTTCTGTTTTTTCTGCATGTTATGCTATTATGGAGAAAGATAAGAGGAAATATAGGAACAGTTAATGCTTTTCTGATGCACTTCATAGTAGTAACAGAATGAACGTTACAGTTGATGAGCTGCTAAAGGTTGCAAGAAAGGCCATCATACCAGTTAAACATGTGATTGGTGAAGATTAGTTCTAATCGTATAAGTAGGAATTAAACCGGGTAGATGTGTGAACTGTCAAAATTAGTAACTTTATTTTAGAAACAAGTAACAACCAAAAAATTGAAATGTTCTTTCTGTTTGGAAATGACAAGAACAGTATGTTGGGTTATTCAGTTGAGTGTTAGAGAATAGAGAAGATATTGATTAGTGTTTAGTACTAATCCCGAAATACAAAGTCCTACAAAAAACAAATAGAACAGATTTCATTTCTCCATTCACATACGCTCAATCATTTTTATCGTCTTTTAATCCTACTACGACCAAATGTTTTTCATAATCGGTGTTCTGTCTTTTCGCATTATGTCCAATTGTCCAGTACTATACTTGAAACATTTTGTCTCATTACATCTTCTAATTTGCTCTCTGTTCTCGAGCATTTACAGACCTACACAAATTACCTTCAATGTTTGTTCGCACAAATACTATATTGCTAACACTTTATGTTATATATTTCAACTGTATTATCAAATTGTTAAAGGAAAAGCACATTATGTACCTTCGTCAAAGAAGCTGACGAAAGAGGGAATCAAGGAATTGCAATCACATCACAATCAACATTTACTATCATTATTGTAATTGATGTTAATCGATGTTTCCATTGTAATTCTATCCCTATATAAAGGGGCTATGAAATGAAATAAGGAGACCAATTCCAATTCTAATTTACTTTTACATGTTATCAGCACGCTCAGAGCTAATGGCCAAGAAAAAAAAAACTGCCACCACCCTAAAAAAAAAAAAAAAAAAAAAAATTCCAGCCGCAAAGCCCCACAGCCGGCCTCATCCTCGTTCCGCTCACCCCACCAACCTCGATTCCGTCGTTGTTGCTCCCCATACCCACGCCTTGCAACAGCCCAGCACCGTGCGGCCTTCCTCGCACGCACAGCCTATTCGTTGTTGTTGCTCCCCATACCTGTGTTGCTGCACCTTGCCCCTGATCCCAACTGCCCACCGCTCCCGCCTAGCCGCGGCCTCACCTCTGCCTACTCCACCATCAACCTTGCAACTCCCTCGCCCAGCACTAAGCCTTGCACAACCCACCTTCCCGCTGCTGCCCACGACCTGAATCAGCTACCCTTATGTAGTTCTGCGAACCAGAAGGAAGGAGAAGAGAGAAAAGAAAAAAAAAAAAAAAGGGGGTTGAGCCGGCCCAACAAAAAAAATAAACAGAAAGAAAAAGCAGGCCAAGAAAAAGAAAAAGAAAAGAAACAAAGGCCCCGTGGTCTCCACTACTAAAAAGAGAGAGGAAGCGGCCAAGTTTTTCTCAAGCCAAAAAACATCGCTACGCACGCCTGCATCAACACGCGCGTGCGCTGGGATTGTTTTATTTTCTCAAAACCAAGTATGTTCTCTTTTATTAACTCCGGTATATTTAATTATTTATAATTAGAACTTTTTGAGCATGTTTAGTTAGATGATTTTGATCTTTTTCAAGCATGCCTTGTGATTTTTACGTAATTATGTTTAAGCATGTTTTAATTATGTTATTGTTTATTTTTTGAGCATGCCATATATATTTTGTTATTTATGAAATTTTGAGCATGTTTTATTTCATTTACGCTTATATAATTTCCCCATGCATGCCTTTATATGCTATGTTTTATTTATTATTAAACGTGCTATGGTTATTTTTAGAATGCATCATATAAATTCCGTTTTGCCATGATAATGAAAATTCATGCGCATTATACATACACACTTATCGTGATAAAGCATTTTCACATAGCAATCGAAAAATGTGACAATTACGAATCTTCGTCTTGAAATCTAATTCATACTTTTAGAAAATAATTAATGTGGATATCTTTATAACTGCGTAATTTATTTCTTCTCTATTGTTTCTGTAGATGGCTAATCTAACTCGACTTGAATTTGACATTTTGGACTCAGAAGGACTTGAGTACCACTGTTAGGTTTCCGATGTAGAAACTGCCTTTGTGGCAAAAGACTACACTGCCACCATTACCGACCCCAAAGACGATGTACCGTCTAATAAAGTGAAAGCAAGTGCCTTAATGTTTCTGAGGCGACATATTGATCCTAGCCTACGCTGGGAATATCTTCAGTTGAAGACACCCAAAGAACTGTGGGATGCTCTTAAGGGACGTTTTGGGAACATTCATGACACCTTACTCCCAGAATTAACCGTTAAACGGAATGAAATCTGCTTGCTTGACTACAAAAGGGTCAATGACTTCAACATGGACATGTAGTGCCTAAAGGCAAGTCTAAATTTTTGTGGAAGGGAAATCACAGAAAATGATATGATCGAAAAGACTCTTTCCACCTTTCCTACTTCAACACTTATACTAGCGAATCAATATAGGCTAGAGTATGATAACAAAGAATCACAACCTTCAATAAGCTGATCAACCTACTGCAAGTGGCTGAGAGGCATAATGAGGTTCTTTTGAACAACAATAGCAGATGTCACAGGGGTGTAGTTTTTTCCTAAACTTTTTCCCTTGTGATGGCGCCAAGTAGCCCCTATACTTGACCATCCCACTTCTCTCACTCGCTTGCTTGAGTACGCAGCGAAACTATCAAGTAAATAGCAACGAGTATACAAGCATACACACACACACACAACCAAGACACAAGTGTTTACGGGAAGCCCTCTTCCCAACCTTTAACTCAACTAAACGATTACAAGAGTACAATAGTGTTTTCAGCCTTGGCAATCCAACATGCCTAATCTGCCTAGCGACTATCACGAGTGCTTTCAGCCTTAGTGATCCAACACACCCAATCTGCCTAGCCACTCCCTATGTGGGTACTTGCTCTTAGTATCACCACTTGTTCTATGAGCCAACAACGTAGACTCTCTCAACTCCATGACATCCCCATGGGTTAGGTTTATATTGCTTATATTGCACAGCAATGTGCATGGCGGTTGACACCCCCAACTGCCCTAGGGTCATGTGGCAGCATGCATGCTTGCCAAGCCATCCTTGCAACTTCCTCCAACCGCTTGATGTTATCCTTGCGCAACCAACTGCCTTGCTTAAGTAACCACATGGAAACTGCTCGCAATCACCCACAACTGCTAAGTAACTTCCCATGTCAAGTGTCAAGCATCCCTTGCTTGTAGGAGGTACATGTGTGATGCTCTGTAGGCCATGAGTCGCGACTCACATGCCTACACCTTGCTGCCATCTATGAGGCTAGGGTCTGCTAGGCTTGGCCAAGGTTGGCCGAACCTGGCCCATGACGCCCAGCAGCCCACCACTTGCTTGCTTGCTGCCTATGCTTGCTTGTCACCTGCCCTCGTGTTTACCATTAGTGCTAGTGAGGCCAACGCATTGCCTGCCCCTAGCCCACTGATATTCCATCAGTGCCTAGCAAGTGTCATAGCGAGGCTGCCCCTCTCCTCCTTGCCTACTGACCTATCGTCAGTGCTTAGCGAGGCCCTTAGCAAGGCTCACCCTTCCTTCTTGCTCACTGATCTGCCTTGCATTTTTACCTGCGCATGCTCCCAGCTAGCATGTGCGTGCCTCTCCTCGTCATGGCACAAGGCTCATGCCATGCCAAGGCATCTCGCGGCACTAAGGGGCTAACAAACCTCCCCCACCAGAGCTAGACGACGCCCTCATCTTCGGTAGGGCTCCGAGGTACTCATTGATATGCTTTTCAAATTACCAAAGGGTCACATCCCTTTCCCAACTGGCATCCACTATGCTACCACCCTTCCATTGTACCAAGAAGTCGGTCTGCCGATTCTTCTTGCTTTGCCCCTATGGTCTTATGGTCGAGTATCTTCTCCACTGTTTGTCAAACTGTTTGCGAATGACAGAAGGAGCTCTTTTCCCTTGTTGACGTCCACCATCAACCAAGTCTTTGTGAAAAGGCTTTAGAAAACTCACATGGAATGTCGGATGAACCTTCAACCACTCGGGTATCTTTAACCGATATGCATCTTTCCAATCCTCTTGACCACCTCAAAGGACCATCGTACTTTGGAATAAACCTCGGTGCATAGCTTTGGAATTATTTTCTTCCAAATCTATGCTGTTAACTTCAATAAACCATGTTCCCACATTGAATTCAAGTAACCTTCTCTTAGCATCTGCGCCTTTCTTCATACGCCTTTGTGCTTTCGCCAAGCTATCTCTCGCTTGCTTAATCAACTCTTGCTTCTCTAAGGCAAACTTGTACGCAGCTGGGCATTGACCTCCTATCTTCTGCCTTGCTACTTCACCTGGAGTTAATGGCTGCTGCCCGAATGCTACCTCAAATTGGCTCATACCAGTTGCCAAAGACCGATGTAGGTTGTAATAGAATTGTGCCTCATCCATGAGGCTTAGCCAATTCTTCTGACTTGCTGTTACATAATGCCGCAAGTATTCCTCAAGCAAAGCATTGATCCTCTCTGTTTGGCCATCCGTTTGAGGGTGATTGGCTGTTGAGAACTTTAACTTCATGCCAATCATGTTGAACAATGTTGTCCAAAACATGCCAATGAATCTTGTGTCTCTATCACTGATTATGTCTTCGGGTAACCCAAAGTACTTCGCCACATTCTTGAAGAACAAGTCCGCTGCCACTTCAGCAGGACATGCATGTGGCACTGGTATGAAAATAGCGTATTTGGAGAAACGGTCTACCACGACCATGATGGAACTCATCCCATCTACCTTTGGTAACCACTAATGAAGTCCATGGAAGCAGATTTCCATGGCTTCTCAAGTATAGGCAAGGGTTGCAGCAAACCCGCTGCCTTCTTCTTTTCAGACTTGTCATGTTGGCACACCACACAAGTCTTAACATACAACTCAACGTCTTGATCCATTTTAGGCCAATAGTATGACCTAGCTAACAATGCAAGAATGCGCTCCACCCCCGGGTGTCCTGCCCACAATGGATCATGAGTGTCTTTCAACAACTCATTTCAAAGTCCCCCACCATTAGGGAAGTAAAGTCTGCCACCCTTTGCATAAAGCAAATCTTCACTTAGCCAATACCTTCGCACTAAGCCGTCTTTCACATCTTGCTATAACTTAGTTTAGGACTTATCTGTTTTGGCTTGCTCTTTAACCCGCTCAAGAAAGTCGGAGTGAACCATTGTGAGGGCTGCAACATAAGCTTGCACTTTTTTTCTACTAAGTGCATCAGCTACTTCGTTCTGCCTTCCTGGCTTGTGCACCCATTCAAAGTCAAATTCTGCCAAGAATTCTTGCCATCGTGCTTGCTTAGGAGTGAGTTTCTTTTGAGTCTTGAAGTAGGTGTTTGCCACATTGTCGGTGAACACTGTGAACTTCGTTCCTAGCAAGTAATGCCTCCATACGTCTAGGCAATGAATCACAACAACCATTTCCTTTTCATGAGTTGAGTAACGCTGTTCAACCTCCTTCAACCTACAGCTCTCAAAGGCTAGTGGTTGACCCTCATGTACCAACACACCTCCAATAGCTCAATCTGAAGCATCCGTGTGGACTTCAAAGGGTTTTTGAAAGTCCGGAAGACCCAATACGGTGCCGAAGTGATTGCTTCCTTCAGCTTGTCAAAAGAGTTTTGACACTCACTTGTCCATTCCCACTTGTGATCCTTCTTCAACAAATTTGTCAAGGGACTCACCCTCTTGGAGTAACTCTTTAAGAAACCTTCGATAGTAATTTGCTAGCACAAGGAATGAGCGCAAATCATGCACCTTGGTAGGGGTAGACCAATCAACTATGGCCTTGACGTTCCTTTCATCCATCTGTATCTTGCCTTTGCTCACCCAATGTCCCAAGAACATCACCTATTGGCGACAAAACTCACACTTTTCTTTCTTGACAAAGAGCTGGTATTCTCTAAGCCGTGAGAACACTTGCCTAAGGTGATCGAGATGATCATCCAAAGACTCGCTATAGATCACAATATCATTGAGATATACCACAACAAAACGATTCAGGAACTCATATAGCACATCATTCATTAAGTTGCAGAATGTAGCAGGGGTATTCGTGAGACCAAATGGCATCACTAAGAACTCATAGGATCCATACCTTATCACACATGCCGTCTTTGCCTCGTCTCCTTCCGCAATCCGAACCTGCCAATATCCTGCCCGCAAGTCCAGTTTTGTGAAGTAGGATGCCTTACTCAACCGATCAAACAAATCTGCCGCATTTGGAATAGGGTACTTGTTCTTGATCGTAACCTTGTTGAGTGCATGATAGTCCACACACATCCTCATCGACCCATCCTGCTTCTTTTGGAACAAAACTGGGGCACCGTAAAACGCTTTGGAAGGCTACACGTATCTTGCTTCGAGCAACTCATCCAATTGCTTGCGCAATTCGGCCAACTCTGATGGTGCCATTCTGTAGGGGGCCTGTGCATGGGCTCTTGCACCAGGTTCCAACTCGATCTTGTGATCAACAGCTCGACGGGGAGGAAGTGTCTTGGGCAGTTTGTTCGGCATCACATCCTTGAACTTGTCCAAGACTGCCACCACTTCCTCCGGAACTTCCGCGAACTGCTCTGGCTTCATCTCTATCAAGGCTGCTACCAGAGTTTGTTCCCCTCTTCTTAATCCCGCCTTCAATTGTTGGGCAAACATTACCTTATGTTTTTGTTTGTTGTCCAGCAAGCTACCCGCAAACGATGCTTTCACAAAGCATGGGGATTTCTCATCATTTATGAAAATCCCACTCAAGTAAGGCACCAACCCTACTTTCGCCTTCACAAAGAAGTCGATCCCAAGGATCAGATCAAAGTTATCCAGAGGGACTATCATTAAGCCGCACTCGCCCTCCCAATCACCCACTTTCAAGTCCACCATTGCGGTGCCTTGAACTGGTTTGGCCTCCGAGTTCACGGCCTTCAGCTTGCAAGAGTTCTGAACCCCTTTCAGTCCCAATCTCTTTGCCTCTCTCGCATCGACAAATTTATTTGTGGCTCCCGTGTCCAACATAGCAAGCACCTCAGCGCTATTCACTCTCACCATTGTGTACATGAGTCCCCTTTAGGAAATCTCTTCTTCTGTCGTCATTGCATTGAGGAGTTACAATGGTGATAAGAGTGGAGTAGACTCACTGCTGCCTTCTTCATTGATCTCAGCCACCAAGGTAGTCAGCTTCTCTCGATTTGGGCAATCCTTTGCACGATATGGACCTCCGCACAGGAAATAACCACTAGACCTCCTGTCCTTATCATGGGACGGGCTCGAATTCCTCTTGCTACTGCCACCATCTTTCTTCTTTCCATCAAACTTTCTTCCGCCCTTGGAAGGGTTATCCTTGCCCTCCTTGCTTTCGGATACCTTCTTTGAGTTTGTGGAAGAAGGACCGTATTTGAAGTCTACCAAGTCATCCGTTGCTACCACGGCCCCTTGTAAATCTCTTACACCTTGCCTCCGCAGGTCAGCATGCGCCCAGGGTTGCAACTCGGACATAAAATTGAATAACTTGTCCTCCTCTGACATATTTGAAATGTCCAGCATCAAGGAACTGAACTCCTTGACATACTCTCGTATAGTGCCTGTCTGTCGCAGCTTCTTGAGAGAGTCCCTTGCAAGCCATGTAGCAATGCAAGGTTGGAATTGAGTCTTCAATTCGTTCTTAAGGGTTTCCCACTCCTTGATTCTTGGCCTGCCCACGCTAGCATCATCTTGCACCCGAGTCTGCCACCATAGTTTACCATCCCCTCAAGATACATGCTTGTATTGGAGACCTACTCATGGGTTGGAATATGAGCAGCAATGAAGTATTGCTCCATGTCCCATAGAAAGTTCTCCAACTCCTTCACATTTCGGACACCATGGAAGGCTTTTGGCTCCGACACTTTGACCTTTGAGACTGTCAGGCTTTCATGGTTCAACGCCTTCCTTAGAATATGGATCTCCCCCTCTAGGTCTTTGATATCAGATTTTGCTCTTCACCATTTTCCTTCACCGCATTCATTAAGCTGACTACCTCTTCTAAGATGGAAGCTAACCTGCCATTGACATCCGTGACTTACCACTTGAATTCGGTGTCTATCTCCCTCATGGTTCCCTTCATTCGTGAGCACTGCACCGACAAGGCCTCTGCCGCATCTGCTCGTGGGTCGCTAACAAAATCTTAGAGTCTCACCACACGTTCTGTCAGAGTACCATTCCCCCAGCCATAGTGGATAGTATAGAGCTTGGAGCTCTGATACCAAATTGTCACAGGGGTGTAGTTTTATCCTAAACTTTTTCCCTTGTGATGGCTCGAAGTAGCCCCTCAACTTGACCAGCCCACTTCTCCCAATCACTTGCTTGAGTACGCAGCGAAACTATCAAGTAAATAGCAACGAGTATACAAGCATACACACACACACAACCAAGACACAAGTGTTTACGAGAAGCCCTCTTCCCAACCTTTAACTCAACTAAAGGATTACAAGAGTACAATAGTGCTTTCAGCCTTGGCAATCCACCATGCCCAATCTGCCTAGCGACTATCACGAGTGCTTTCAGCTTTAGTGATCCAACACACCCAATCTGCCTAGTCACTCCCTATGTGGGTACTTGCTCTTAGTATCACCACTTGTTCTATGAGCCAACAACCTAGACTCTCTCAACTCCATGACATCCCCATGGGTTAGGTTTATATTGCACAGCAATGTGCATGACAATTGACACCCCCAACTGCCCTAGGGTCATGTGGCAGCATGTATGCTTGCCAAGCCATCCTTGCAACTTCTCCAACCGCTTGATGTTATCCTTGCGCAGCCAACTGCCTTGCTTAAGTAACCACTTGGTAACCGCATGGAAACTGCTTGCAACCACCAATAACTACTAGGTAACTTCCCATGTTAAGTGTCAAGCATCCCTTGCTTGTAGGAGGTGCATGTGTGCTGCTCTGCAGGCCATGAGTCGCGACTCATATGCCTGCACCTTGCTGCCATCTATGAGGCTAGGGTCTGCTAGGCTTGGCCAAGGTTGGCCTGACCTGGCCCATGACGCCCAGCAGCCCGCCACTTGCTTGCTTGCTTCCTATACTTGCTTGTCACCTGCCCTCGCGTTTACCATTAGTGCTAGCGAGGCCAACACATTGCATGCCCCTAGCCCACTGATATGCCATTAGTGGCTAGCAAGTTTCATAGCGAGGCTGCCCCTCTCCTCCTTACTTGTTGACCCATCGTCAGTGTTTAGAAAGGCCGTTGGCAAGGCTCACCCTTCCTTCTTGCTCAATGATCTGCCTTGCATTTTTACTTGTGCATGCTCCCAGCTAGCATGTGCATGCCTCACCTCGTCATGGCACAAGGCTCATGCCATTCCAAAGCGTCTCGCAACACTAAGAGGCTAACAGCAGACCTGTTGGGACAAAGAAAATTTCCAAGGCTAATTATGGCAAAGAAAAAGGTGGTAAGAACCCCAAAGCAAGGGGGTTTGGACGTGTTGATCCCTACCCATGTGGCAATAATGCACCACGTGGCAAGGGACGTGGGGTTCATGGTATGGACAGTGGAGGCCCTCCCAATGTATGGCGCATAGATGGTGGTGCTGACCCTAGTGGTCATGGAAACAAGGTACAAAAGGCACCTAAGAGCCCTTCAGTAAAAAAAGAAAGAGTTGGCAATGAACCATGCTATAGGTGTTGGAGTCATTGGGCATTGGTATAAGAACTGCCAAACAAGTAAAAGAGTAGCAGCCACTTACAAGAGGTATAGGGAGTCTAAAGAACAAGAGACTCAATATATGGGAGAAGGAGGCCATGACCCAGATGTCAACCTCACAATTGCAAACTTCAATGGCAACAAAGAACTTGCTCAGTCAATGGATGCTTCAGATATTGACCGATCTGCTTTATTTATTTTCCAAAGACATTTGTGAAGGCATAATGCCTCATTTTTAATTAGACTATTGTTTGGTCTTAAAGTTTATTTCAATAATGGTTTGATGAATTAGATTTCTGAACAAGAACTTGATTTGATTATCGTTGGCTTATTAATAAATTTCAGAGTTTATTATGAAGCAATTGAATTTATTAGATTTTATTTGCTACACATATTTACATGGTTCGAAATAACACTATAAAGATGTAAAGCAATACATCTAGAGAAAAAAAATTATTATTAGAATGAAAAGATTATCATTCTACCTAAATCGAAATACTCTAAAGAATATGAAATATATTTTCAAATTATTTAATAAATACCTCCTATTTACTTGTAAGAATGAATCGAGGAGAACTTGAGTGCTTAGTGGACAGTGGGACTACCCACACCATATTAAGAAATAGGCAATTATTCATTGAATTTATAGCCTATAATTTCTCTGTGACTACGATGATTGGATCATCACAAGTAATAAAAGGGCAAGGAACTGCCAAATTTTTGCTGCCTAATGGCACAACATTTAAAACCACAAACGCTCTGTATGCACCAAGAGCTAATCAAACCTTGTTAAGTTTCAAAGATATTTGGGCCAACGGTTATCATGTCGAAACACACTGTGAGAATGGAATTGAATACCTTCATATTACTTCTAATGAATGTGGAAGGAAACGTATTTTAGTGAAGCTTATGAGTCAATCTAGTGGACTGTACCTCCCTACGATTTGGATCATTGAATCCTATGTTGTCATCAACAATGAAATGTGGGACATTGACTCATATAGGCTTTGGCATGACCGCCTAGGGCACCTTGGTCATGACATGATGATCCGTATTTTAAAGAACTCACACGGACATCCCTTCTTTAGAGTGAAAAATAAAATGGGAGAAAAATCTGCCACACTGCAAGGTGTCTGTCCTAATACTGCTCAAATGCAGCCATTGCCTTCTAAAGTACCAGAAGCACTATATCCCTCCCATTATGCCTCATTGACTATTTCAAAGGCACATCACTCGTTTTGTAAAGCTTGCTCTTTAGCAAAAACAAGATCGAGACCTTCCTATGCTAAAGACACAAAACAAAACATTCCATTCTTACAAAAGGATACAAGGAAATATATATGGACCTATCCATCCGAAATGCGGACCATTCAAGTACTTTATGGTTCCAATGGATGCTTCGACACACTGGTCACATGTCGCATTATTTTCCACAAGAAATGCTGCATTTGCAAAACTCCTAACACAGATTATATGTTTAAGGGCTCACCACCCTGATCACCCTGTCAAGTTTATAAGGCTTGATAACACTGTAGAGTTTACATCAAAAGCATTTGATGATTATTGCATGTCTATTGGGATTGATGCAAAGCATCCTGTACTCCATGTGCATGCACAAAATGGTCTCACAGAAGCCACCATCAAAAGGCTACAAATGGTGGCTAGGGCACTGGTTATGCGCACCAATCTGCCTATATCTGCTTGGGGGTTATGCAATATTGCATGCAACTTTATTTATTCTTTTTAGACCCACTGCTAGCCAACCATTTTCTACGTACCAGTTGGTAACTAGATATGAGTTTGATATTTCACACTTACGCATATTTGGTTGTGTATTGGGCCCCCACAGCGCACCAAAATGGGTTCTCAGAGACAATTAAGTATTTATGTTGGATACGAATCTCCAACAATTATCCGCTACTTGTAACCCTTGACAGGCGATCTCTTTACAGCTAAATTTGCGGATTGTCACTTTGATGAGACAGTCTTCCCATCGTTAGGGGGAGATAGGAAAAAGGATTTTCCAAATGAATGACAGGAATTGTCGTAGTTTGTCCCCACTCTACTTCATTTTGATCCTCGCACTTCACAATGTGAAAGTGAATTGAAAAGAATAGCCGATCTTCAGAACGTAGCATATTCGATGCCTGATGTGTTTATTGATATCGCAAAAGTGATGAGATCACATATACCAGTTGCAGATGTGCTTGCAAAGTTAGAAGTCCCCAACAAGGGGCATGGTGCCGCAGATAGAGGCACTACAACCACACTTAGTTGAGGTATGGTTGAGGTCGTGGCTCCTCAAAGGAAGAGGGGGGGCAACTTGGTTCGATTAACACTCACTCAAGGAAGAAGAGGGTGAGTAAGGCACAAACCGATCCATTAATCATCAATGTAGAGAATCCCTCTCATGAGATTGTCTTTGACTATAATTATATCCATGAATCAATACTGCAGGATGCTCCAATGTTTGAAATGATTTCAGAGAACAAAGAAATCTCAATGGATTATGAGAGTGCATATGAGTTGATGGAAAGATCTTCCATACACATTGATGATGTATTTGCATACACTGTTGCTCAAGAAATCATAGAGCACGATGATATCAAACCACGCTCTGTTGCAGAATGTCAACAAAGAGCAGATTGTCCTAAATGGAAAGAAGCAATCCAGGCAGAACTAGATTCTCTGGCAAAGAGAAAGGTATTTGGTCTGGTAGTGCTAACCCCACCAACTGTAAAGTCTGTAGGACATAAATGGGTCTTTGTCAAAAAGCGTAAAGAGAAGAATGAAGTCCTGAGGTACAAGGCTCACCTTGTGGCTCAAGGTTTCTTTCAACACCCTGGAATTGACTACGGGGAGACATAATCTCCCTTAATGGACGTTATAACGTTCCGCTACTTGGTTAGCTCGGTAGTTTCCGAAGTACTGGAAATGCAGCTCATGGATGTGGTTACTGCATATCTCTATGGGGATCTTGATTCACACACACACACACACACACACACACACATATATATATATATATATGTGTGAAAGTGTCTGATGGCCTTACATTACCTAAGTCAAGTGACTCTAAACCACGGAGTGTGTTTGCAATTAGGTTAAAACGCTCACTTTACGGATTGTAACAATCCGGGCGGATGTGGTATACCTGTCTAAGTGACTACTTGATTGGGAAGGGATATTAGAACGATGAATTATGCCCCTGCCTATTCAAAAAGAAAACAAGTTCTGGATTTGCAATTGTAGCTGTATATGTCGATGATATGACCATAATAGGTACTCTTGATGAAATAAGAGAAATCGCGAGCTACTTGAAATCCGAATTGGAGATGAAGGATCTTGAGAAAAATCGATTATGTCTAGGCCTAGAACTAGAACACCGAGTTTGTGGAATACTAATCCACCAGTCTACGTATGTCCAAAAGATGCTCAACCCATTTAACATGGACAAAGCGCATCCTGCTAGCACTCCCATGATCGGTCGAAGGTTGGATACAAAGAAAGATCCATTTCATTCAAAGGAAGATGATGAAGAGGTGTTGGGATCAGAAATTCCCTATCTAAGTACAATAGTCGCATTATTGTACTTAGCCCAATGTATTCGACCAGACATTGCATTCTCATTGAATTTATTAGCTAGATTTAGCTCAGCGCCAACGCAGCGTCATTGGAATGGTATCAAGAACATTTTTCGATACCTAAAAGGAACCATTGACTTAGGACTGTTATTTCCCTACAGAAAGACAAGAGGGACTGCAGATGGAACTGTAATCCCTAAAAGAAATGTTGATGGCGAAAGCGCCACTCACTACACCAAAACGCCAAATGACGTCTTGGTTGGTTTTGCTAATGCTGGGTACCTCTCTGACCCACATAAAGGTCGTTCCCAATCTGGTTATGTATTTACCATTGGGATCACAGCGATATCTTGGAGATCAACCAAGCAAACCCTTGTGGCTACCTCCTCGAACCACTCAGAGATCACTGCTCTACATGAGGCGGTTCATGAGTGTGTACGGTTAAGAGCTATCATTACACACATTCGAGGAACTAGTGGTTTTAGTTCTACCACTGAAGATCATACTTGCATTTATGAAGATAATGTAGCTTGCATCGAACATATGAAGCTGGGATATATCAAGGGTGATAATGCAAAACACACATCGCCAAAGTTTTTCCCCCTGAAGATTCAAGTGAATCAAGTAAGGTCTGAGGAGAATGTAGCAGATTTGTTCACCAAATCATTGTCTAAGGCCACAGTTGAGAAACATGTGAAAAACATAGGAATGCGAAGACTTTCGTAGCTCTCTTGATTAATGTAAGTATCAGGGGGAGGTGTAGACATCAAGGGGAGTCTAACACACACATGTCATCCTCAAATGTAAAAGGTGCATTGTGCTCTTTTCTTTCGACCAATGTGTATTTTTTGTCCCACATGGTTTTTATTGTTACTTGGTATGGTTTTTAGTAAGGCAACAACACATGCACCATTTCGTCTTTGACTTGGCACAAGGGGGACTATTAAAAGAAAAGCACATTATGTGCCTTCGTCAAAAAAACTGATGAGAGAGGGAATCAAGGAATTGCAATGACATCACAATCAACATTTACTATCATTATTGTAATTGATGTTAATCGATGTTTCCATTGTAATTCTATCCCTATATAAAGGGGCTATGAAATGAAATGAGTAGACCAATTCCAATTCTAATTCTAACACTTTATATTATGCAAAGCAGCCCCTACACTGGAACTTTATTCATCAATCCAGCCATGCATCTTTCTCCTGCCTTGCTTTCGTTCACTCTTAATACACGAAAATATGAATAGCAATTGGAGTGAATTAGTATGTGCATGTGATAAATCTAAACTTCTACCAAAGGATATAAACTCTTTACGAATTCTCAGATAGATTAAGAAGAGGAATAATGATTTACATGGATGCATGTTAAAGTTAACAACATGCGCGATTTAGTCATGTATTAGAGTTTCTGATTGATCTTGTTTATTGGTGACAATGTTTTCTTCTTTTTTGCTATCAAAAAAACTTTAGCTGGTATAATATACAAACATCTTCTCTACCTCAAGCAACACTGCTTCATTTCATCCATAATATCAAACCTAGCGAAAATGCACGGTCAATCTTGCTAGTTTACATATGCTATCCATTTCGACTGAAAAGAGACCCTCAAAACTATGGAAACAAAAGGTTTGAGCTATCTTGTGAGGCAAATAGTACTACTGCAGTACTATACTTGGAATCAAAAAAGAATTATGTGAAGTCAATTCGTTTCAATAACTTCACAATCCGAGTTGTGGATTCTGGTGTTCAGAAGAAGGAGAAGAACTACAACTCCACCCCACTTTACTCTGTAACCACCTGCAACTTCACTATCGAACAATCTTACAACTTACTTTCTTGGTACATTCCTTCGATGGAACCAGTGCCTATAATACTTGTGACCTGCGCAACTCCAATGAATTCCACTATCTTTATTGAAACAGCTTCATGCCTCAACAACACCACAACCTATTCTTCCAAATATTCTTATTTCATGGTTGACTCCGTAACTTCCTTTGATTTAGGGAAAACCTGCGAAATCACACAAATGATTTTAACATCCCCTCCAACCAACACCAACATGATGTCATGTGAAAGCATATGTGATGAACTAGTGAATGGTTTTGAACTCTCATGGTTTACTTATGGATGTGGAAAATGCAAAATTGATGAGATGTCTGACACATCGTTGAACGACATCAACAGTTGATCATAGCTCAAGACTATCAAGTGTTATAGGCCAGGGACAGGTGTGTAACTTTGATCTGGATTTTTTTTCCTTTATTTCCATGTCCAGTGCAAAATGCCATACATGTTCAAGTAAATCCAGAATATGTGTCTGGCCCAAACTCTAAGTTACTTGATCTAGTTGTAACAGGGTTTTGAATTAGAG